>NC_079195.1:189474318-189776856 GCF_029499605.1 Hyla sarda | reverse complement strand
TGTCTGGCAACAGTGCTCTCTGCTGACATTTCTGCTTGTCTCGGGAACTGCAAAGAGTAGAAGAGGTTTGCTATGGGGATTTGCTTCTAAACTGGGTGGTTCCTGAGACACGTGTCATCAGAGAGCACTTAGACAGAAAAGAACAACTCAACTTTATCAGCTCATAAGTACTGAAAGGATTAAGATTTTTTTAATAGAAGTAATTTACAAATAGGGATATCTCTTTTAAAATTATGTACTGTTGGTGGGCCTTGGGGACTGGGTTGAGGACCTCTGCTTTAATTTAAAAATCAATTGGACAGCTTTATCTACTCTGTTTAAAAGTCAAATTGTCTTTTTTACTCATACAATCATTCAGAGTGTTGCTTTTGTTTTTGAGAGCAGCTTAAGATACAAAAGTTTAACTGATTGCTTGCCAGAGGCAAGTTTAATGAAGGACAATTTAAAGGTTAGACAGTTTGAATAAATCTACCCTAATGCTGTTCTTAATGTTCTCAAATTTGGACAATCCCTAGTTTTTAGAAGGCTCCCCTGATAATAAGACAGTCACATGGTCTTCTCCTGCTTGGACCCCCAGTAATAAGCATTTATTTTCTCTGCAGCTCCACCACAGGGCAGATTAAGCATTACACTGTGTCCACTCAAATCATTTAGATGTCTATTTAATTCAGGACAAGACAGGTCCTCCAGAGCTAGAGACAATCTTTATAACTGCTTTTAACTAGTGTTGCTCGCGAATATTCGCAATGCAAATTTTATTCGTGAATATCGCATATTCGCGAATTCGCGAATATTCGCGAATATAGCACTATATATTCGTAATTACGAATATTCGTTTTATTTTTTTTATTTTTTATTTATTTTTTCACAGTAAACATCACAGTGATCATCCCTCTCTGCTTCCATCTTGTGTGGTGTAAAGAAGGCTCTAATACTACTGTGTGAGACTGGTGTGCGAATTTTCGCATATGCGAAAATTTGCATATGGTAATTTTTGCATATGTGGATTTTCGCTTAAGCAAATTTTGTATATGCTGATTTTCCCATATGGTAATTTTCGCATACACAAATTTTTGCGTATGCAAAAATAAAACGAGGATATTACGAATATGCGAATATTCGCGAATATATGACGAATATTCATCCATATATTCGCGAATATTCGCGAATTCGAATATGGCCTATGCCGCTCATCACTACTTTTAACTCAGAATTCCTTTATAGGCTAGAAAGGACCCCAGAGGTCCATCGGAAGTCAACCACAACCCTATTGGTTGACTCACAAATAACCTATTAGATCATCTTACTTATAAAAAGAAGACATTCAGATAAACAGTGGACATGTGCCGGCTCTGTAGAGATAAAGGTTGAGACACTATAGATCTTTCTGTTCCAATTGTGCCCAAGAAATTCTAATCCTATACTGGCTAAGTATACATTGATGTAGATTAATGTAAACTGATCTACGGTAATAAAAAGATACACAACAGAGATGTAAAAGAACACCCTTCCCCATCCATGATGGATGATGTTGGTCTAATACTTTGGTTTGTTAGATGCCAGATAAAATGATTGCTGGCCTTCTGACTTTTGCAACCCTTAAACTTTATTTAGCTAAAACTTCCTTTTTTTCTTTTTAAGAAATGTTGTCATAGGGGGTTGCAGAGCTGCAGGTTATGAGATCAAAATGCAAAAAACTAATATTGAGAAAAAATGCTTTTATAGGGTAATGTAGTGGGATCTCTGACTCTCCAGGCACCTCAGCATCACATGTAACAGTGGTAAAGGAAAAGGGGGCTGCACTTCTGTTAGGGTGATGACCCTTGTTTCCCTTAGGGAGAACCTGAATTAAGTGCCTGGCCAAATGAACCTTGGTTTTACACAGCGGCAGTGGTATCCGGGACACCGAAACAAGGAAGAATGAGACCAGAGAGAAGTGCTGCTCAACTAGTGACTTTTACTCTAAACAAATGGATCATCTATGTACATAAATGACCAGTTTACGAATGGTTTACAATTCCAACAGTTGTGAAACAGCAGGTGGTGGAGAGTGAACTCTTGGAAAGTCAATGAGTTTCTTGAGCTAGTTCCTGAGATGTTAAAGCATAACTATAAAGTTTTGTGAGCACCATGGTCATTTTCTAAATACCGTATCGGAGCAGCCATTTTTCCTGGTCCCATCAACTGTAGAAGCGTAAAACTCATATGGCTCCTCCCACACGGTTGCTTATGTACCGTACCAGCTTAAGACCCAGCGCCATTATACTTCTATGGGCTGCACAATGTCCCTTAGGTCAGGTCAAAGCTGGTACAGATTGTTGTGTAGACAATACCTGGTACAGATTGTTGTGTAGACAATACCTGCAGTGGCCAGACTTCATCACAAGCGACCCTGGGTAGGCCTTGGCAACTGACTCCTCACAGCTTCTCATGCTCATTCTGTTTCTCCTACTCTCTCTCTCTTTTATTCTTATGACTGCTGCATAACTAACTAGCAGGTTAACAAGGTTTAAATAATATTCAATTGGGCTAATGCTCCTCTTACCAGAAGGTTCACTGGGTAGTGCTAATTAAAAGAAACTAGAATAACTCTGGGTTTACTCTGCATAGTCATAAGTATAGTATAACCCATCAAAGAAAGAGTTGAACACATGTCACTTCAAGCAACTATTCACACCTGATCAACATGGAATTCTGACAGCCTTACCTTTCACTCAGCCAACCACAAGGAACACCAAGTGTACTGGGGTACTGAACATATATTGGGATAACCCAAGTTTCATGTATATCAGGGGTGCACTCAATCCCTCCTCAGATTGGTATATACACTCCGAAATGTGTCATTGGCCCTTTTATTATTTTATTTTACTGCTAATAAACTAGTCCATTTTGGATTTGAACAGTATTGGGATAAGCTGTGCCTGACATCAGAAGGTCTTTCTTCACCTCTGTATAATACTCGTCTTTAAAGTCATGAGCAAGTAACGAAATAAACAAACAGAAACCGAAGATTCAGATTTAGTTTTTTTATTATAAAAAGAAAACCAAAATCTATTTTAAAAACCAGACTATGTCAGAATGAGATGCGAGTCAGAAGCAGTAAATCCTAACCTGCCATTAATACCCGAGACCCATTCACAAACATGGAGGAATTGGCATCTTACACAAGTGTGCATATAAATCATACAAATTTTATGGGAAAATAAAATTCTCTCTTTTCTCGTCACTTAGCACTGAAAATTATTATTTGCTGGTACAGAGCTTTTCAGTGCATGTTAGGTAGTGGTGAAGAACATGTAACTTAAGAGCAAAGGTTAAATATTAGCCCAGCTCTTATCAAACCAAAACCTATGGAAGTGTACGTTAATATATCAAACACAACTTATAATAGTCAACACATTTCACAGACCACCAAGTTATCTCCTTTATAAAAGAGAAACAGGACAAGGACAATCCGAATGACAAGATGCACGGAACATGATTGGAAACATCACAAGTTGACGTTGATGTCCTGTTTCCCATGTAACATCATAGAACAAATAGTCTTAGATGTCCTCTTAACATTTTCCTTTTTCAAAAAGTCCTCAAGGATGTTGGTCAAGGTTTTACCCAAAGTTAACTCGGTGAAGGCTTCAAAACACTGATCTATCAAGGTCTGCATGTTTACCTCTCTTCTTACTTATGAGATGTCTTCTGTATTGTATTAGTCTATGTGTACCCCACTCCCATACACTTATTTGTTTAGCACCAACATAACTCTTGATTTTTATATTATTATTTTTTAAAACTTTTTTGTATTATTATTTAAAACACCTTGATAGATTTAATCTTGTCTTTCCTACCTAAGTATAGACTTCATTTACACTTAAATAGAAAAATACTACAAATATGGACCCAAAAGACAACATTACGATGATCAGGGACATCCGTGTTCACACAGCCTCAAGGATGCCCTGGCACATTAAATGACCTCTGGTTCACTTGAGAGCTCTCACTCCATCCTGCTCCAAGACCTACAGCTAGCTAGCAGGGTGAGCCAAGAACCTGGCAATGAATGAGTACCTGGCATAAGTTTAGGGGTAAATAGATTAATCCCCTATCTTTTTTTTTTTATTAGTGGTTATCATTAGGAGTAGCAAGGCAGGGAACTGATCGCTACTTTTTTAAACGGCCCTTAAGTTTTTTCCTGTTATGACTTCCATTTACAGGCTAATTAATATTCCTTTTAGACCTACAGTACATTTTAAGAATGTGTTTTATTTCTTCAATTTTGCTACAAAAATTAGAGGCCGAGGTTCTAATAAATGTTGGGGCACAGCCCCCCCCCCAGTCATGACAGCTTGGCCTCTACTAGTTGTACAAATTTCTACACAATTTATACTGGCCCAATTGAAGGAAAGGTAGCTGTTTCTACCATGTGCTTAACTGATATAAACTGTATAAGAAAAGTAAAGAATTACACTAGTTACTTTAATATTTCTGTAAACTCCGCTATTCTTGTTTTTTGTTTTTTTTTAGTTAAGAATACAACGGAAATTGATATTGTACGAAATAGAACCAGACTAATCTAAAATAATGAGAAACTTGTGTGTTCTACTCATTACTAGCAATGCCCGTGTCTGGTGACTATAAGACATGGAATTACACAGGATGTAGGCCTAGGTGTAAAGGATTAGAACAGAACTGGGTAAGAAACTCAACAGAGTCAAAGTAGTAGCTACTGCTGCCTGTCATAGCTCTCTAGTTCTTGTACTGAACAGCTTCATCTCCAGTTTCATTCAGCAAGCAGGTTCGAATCAAGGCTTCCGTCACAGCATAGGGATCACAGTTGGCTGATGGACGTCGGTCTTCAAAGTAGCCTTTCTGCTCTTGTCCCACAGTGCGGGGAATGCGGATACTTGCACCACGGTTTGCCACTCCAGCAGAAAACTCATGGATATTGGAGGTTTCATGGAAACCTGTTAAACGGCGTGCATTGTCCCGTCCCCCGTTGGGGTCATAGCTTTGAATGTGATATTCATGACGCTTGGAAAGGCGCTCAATGGCTTCTTCTATATACCTAGAAGAATATGGATACATTTTACTTAGCTTTTACTTAATCCACTTTAAAACATGGAATTGCTTCTTAAAGGGGAACTCTGGTACACAACATCTTATCTCCAATTTACAGAATAGGGGATAAGTGTCTGATCATGGGGGTCTGACCACTGTGACCCCCCCCCGCAACCTCTTTCTTGGCGCTCCAGCTCTCCCCATGCACGGAGCAATCTCTCCTCCATGCATGGAGACTGTCGACCACCTCATGAAGCTGTGTTCAACACACCCACTACATGTATCTCTATGGGAGAGCCGGAGATACACGAGCGCTATATCTCCGGCTTTCCCATAGAGATGCATGTGTGTTCTGAACACAAATGTTCCCACCACATGAGATCACAGGGTCCCAGTGGTCCGAACCGGAAACACTTTAACAGGGTTGTGTAAACATTTTGCCACAAACATCACAACCCTATTCCTCCAGCTTGGCACTATTTGCATTAAAATGAGCTCTACGGCCAAACCCAAATCATGATAACTGCTATTGTTCCTGGAAATGGGTCACCCCTTTCTTTTTAATCTCATAGGCCCCTTTAAGATACAACAGCGAAAACATTGGTTTTCTCGTTAAATAATCCCTTTACTCACTTGAGGCCTCCATCTTCTCGCATTCGCTTTGTGCTGAAGTTTGTATGGCAGCCGGCTCCATTCCAGTTTCCAGTAATGGGTTTAGGATCAAATGAAACTACAATTCCAAAGTCTTCACATACTCTGTGCAGGATGAAGCGGGCAATCCAGAGGTGATCCCCCATATTGATGCCTTCACATGGACCCACCTGGAATTCCCACTGTAATGCAACAAATAACATGACTTACCATAATTTGAAGAAAAGGAGTACAGTGAAAATACTGTAGGAGTACAGTGGTCCCTCAAGGTACAATTTTAATAGGTTCCAGGATGACCATTGTATGTTGAGACCATAACTCTATGGAAACCTGGTATTTGGTTCTGAAGCCTCAAAATGTGATCCAAAAATAGGAAAAAGTGAGGATTAAAAAGAAATAAATAAGTTGATGTCTAATACAGATAAAGCAAGTCCTTACATATAAAAGTAGAAAAGAATTGGTGAAAGCTATAAATCACTGTCTATGTAGAGGACAGGAGCTTCTTCAGGGTCCTAAAACACACAGTGTCCCAGAAAAATAAAATGGAGCCACTCCCACCTGGTGTCCAAAGGAGCAGCTAACCCTGGCACAGGTAAAGAGTAGTACAGAATATGTAGTACCTCCCTGTACTGTAGGGAGGCGCTACCAGACAGCCAGTCTGTGCACACACTTCAGTAATACATGGGTTTTACCAGTGAATGCCCATTCTGATTGGTCAGTTCTTCCAGCCATTGATACATTTCACAGATCTGGACTGTCTGTAGCATTGTATGTTGAGTCTGGTTTCAAGTTACAATGATCCAGAAAACATCATTGTATGTGGAAAATATTGTAACGTGAGGCCACTGTAAGTTGAGGAACCACTGTATTATAAGAATGTAGAACCCTCAAGGGGTAATCTGGGACTTTGAAACTGATAGACAATTTTTTGTAGATACTTATGACCATTCCATTAAAGGGGTATTCCAGGATTTTTTTTATTTGACTATGCTACAGGGACTGTAAAGTTAGTGTAGTTCATAATATAGTGTCTGTACCTGTGTGTGACAGTTTTCTCACAATTCTTATGTGATTTTCACCCCAATATTTATTTTTAACTGCATACAAAATGACTGTTGTCACAGATTTTTCCCAGGTTGCAATGCAGCCAAGACCTGACCTCACTAGTCAGCTGATGACAGGGAGCCTGTCTGCTTCAATGGGTGGAGGGATCGCTTGGTGGGAGAGAGATCAATCTGCAACTAATTGCATTTTTGCAACAGCTGTAGGCACCCTGATTAAAAACCACAGGTCTTTTGAATGGATACAGATGTTTCAATGGGTGTTGTGGCTGATGTGTGGGAGGGAGGAAAATTGAATTATGGGATTTGTAGGCAAAGAAGAAAACTCAAACAGGAAATACCAGTTCACAAAAAAGCTAGCCACAGTGTTATGGTGGACTCACAACATAGCTATTTAGCCCCAAGACAAGCGCAGATCCTTCCTAAGCATGGCCATTACTGTCTGCCAGGTACATACTAAAGTCCCCTTATGGTGGATAACCCCTTTAAGTTGTTCAAAGACCAAAGACAGGACATTCTAGAAATAGCTATTGGTGACCCAATTTTAGGTTGATATAATTGGGGAAAAACATGTTGTCACCCAACCCATATCTTGCAGTTATGGCATGTCTTACCTGAGCTGGCATAACCTCTGCATTGGTTCCTGCGATTTTCACACCGGCGTATAGACATGCACGGTAATGAGCTTCTACAATATCCCGGCCATATGCTTTATCTGCTCCGACACCACAGTAATAGGGACCTAGGGGAAAACAAATCTCATTAAACAAAGTGGAAAATCACCGGGAAGTGGATGACCCCATTGTTGTAATTAACATTATGTAGACAGTAATAAGGGATAGCCTATGATGTTATGGCTTCTAATGTTTTTTATCCATAGCAGTGGGAAGCATGATGTATAAATACAATAAAACATAACTACAGAAGACTTCTTTTATGGTTTTGCTAATGAATTATTAACGCTTATTGGGATGTGTTAAAAAAAACAACACTGTCCTTTTTCTGGATACACATGCATAAAGCATTGGACAATCAAAATTTGTATCCAGTTAAAAATAGTCATTTGGAAAAAAAACCTTGCTGAAGAATTGGTCTCCAAACTGTGGACCTCCAGATGATGCAAAACTACAACTGCCAACATGCCTGGACAGCTGTTGGCTTTCCAGGCATTTTAGAAGTTGTAGTTTTGCATCATCTTGAGGGCCACAGCTTAAATGGGCACTGTCAGATCCAAAAACGTTTTATATGTTGTTACTGATTAAAATTTAAGACCTTTTGTAATATGGTTATTTAAAATGTTTTGAATATTAAATAAACCAAACGGCCCCTGAAAATCCCACCACTAGGGGTCCCCAAGTGCTCTACCTACTGGGACACTAACCAGTCCTGAAGCAGGATGAGCTTGTCCATGAGTCATTTTACAAGAGATGACTCATGGACAAGGTTGCATGAGCAGGCACAACAATCACCTCCCACCACCTCAAGGGAGGGACACGCCCCCTTCTAACACTCTGAGCTAATGAAAAAAGGAATTTATTAATAAATAAAGGTGATAGAAGCATAAAAAATAGATGTACACGGTCAGGATTGGGTACTGAGTAACATATTCATTCTTTTTTGGGGGGGATCTGACAGGTAAACTTTAAAGACCACTGGTATAGAATATTAGTGATTTCCTATATCCTCAGTACAAGAATAGAGACTTGAGTCAAGCCGGACATACCCTGTGGTCCTGGAAAGCCATTTGAGGGCCAGCCAAATGGGTGTCCATCCATTCCAAGCAAGGTATATTCTTGTTCCATTCCAAACCAGGGATGTTCATTCTCAACCATATTCATAATCTGGTTACAGGTGTGTCGTAGGTTTGTTTCTACAAAAAGTAAATAAATTAATGAAACAAAGTTTTTTGGTCTGTAGGTTCTGACTATATTTCTGGTTTTACAAGTACTTATACTGTACATAGAAAAAAATTAAGAGAAAGAATACTAAAACAATAACAGTACTTTGCTTGGCTTATATATAAAACCTTCAACTAATGTATAAGTAGTAAAACAGGTCTTGTTAGCGTCTAACACAGTGTTTCTCAAGCACGCTCCTCGAGTACCCCCAGGAAATCCAGAAAATATGACCTGTTGGGGGTACTTGAGGTCTGCACTTGAGAAACACTGCTCTAACATGCCAATGGCATTGCATTTATAACAGCTATTGCATCTACTGGATGCTCTTTTTATTTCTTTTGAATTCTAGCACTTGATCATTGGAATCTCATCTCATTATTTTTGGTACAACCATAAGATCCTTGTACAATTACATCTTGGTAAACTGACTCTAAAGCTTACCATTAACTTTCAATAGTTGTTGCCTGTTGTTCGGGCATGTTTGTCCATCATACAGTGATCCCTCAACTTACAATGGCCTCAGGTTACAGTATTTTCCACATACAATGGTCTTTTCTGGACCATTGTAACTTGAAACCATATTCAACATACAATACTACAGACAGTCCAGATCTAAGAAACGTCTCAATGGCTGGGAGATCCAACCAATCAGAATGGGCATTTTACTGGTAAAACTCCTGTATTACTGAAGTGCATGCACTGACTGACTGTCTGGTAATACCTCCCTACAGTGCAAGGAGGTACTGCATGTTCTGTACTACTCTTTACCTGTGCCAGGGTTAGCTCCTCCTTTGGACACCAGATGACGACGGCACCATTTTTTTGGGACACTTTGTGTACTGTATAGGACCCCGAAGAAGCTCCTGTCCTCTACATAGACAGTGATTTACAGATCTTTCTTACTTTTATATGTAAGGACTTGCTTTATCTGTATTGGTTATCTACTAATTTTCTTTAATCCTTACTTTTTTCCTATTTTTGATGACATTTTGGGGCTTCAGAACCAATTACCAGGTTTCTGTAGCGTTATGGTCCCAACATACAATGGTCATCCTGGATCCAATTAATATTGTAACTCGAGGGACCACTGTATTCCTAGTTCTCTATATACACACACACTCAGTTCAGCAGAAATCACCAGTCGGGGAAGAGTTTGGACACCCCCATACACATAATTGACCAGTCCTGCTGAAATCAGGAATATGTATTGTGTAAGGCCACCCTAAGACGTTATCCATTCTCCAGAATTTCAACTGCTTTACATTTTAGCAGCTTTGCTTTCTACCCGAAGCAATATAATCAAATATGTTAATGTTATGTGACATGATTTCCTAGGCATCTATGTTTTATTTATATAATGACTTGATTTTTTGTGACTATGTTATCACAGCTATTCCCTTATGAAACTCACACATGCCCTGAAGGAGATTTCTGCTGTAGCGTGCAGGCCTCCCTACTGCTTCAAGCAGTTTCCACGCCTGTCTCTCTTCCAGGAAATTACAGAGCGTACACTATTTTTTTTGAACACATAAAATAACATATGTACAGCAGAGACTCTCTTTAAAAAAAAAAAAAAATGCACTTCTAATTCATATTTGCATTCCTTAAATCACTATATGACTCCAGCCCTCAAGTGGTAACCTTCTTTGAGACAACTCGCCTTCTTCTAACTCGCTTTTAAGATTTAGCTCAATAATCCGGCTGGTTTTTCATTGTCACGATTCGGCTAGCTGGATGTGGATCCTCTGTGTCAGCGAGGGATTGGCGTGGACCGTGTCGGTGGACCGGTTCTAAGATGCTACTGGTATTCACCAGAGCCCGCCGCAAAGCGGGATGGTCTTGCTGCGGCAGTAGCAACCAGGTCGTATCCACCGGCAACGGCTCAACCTCGCTGACTGCTGAGAAGGCGTGGGACAGAAGGACTAGGCAGAGGCAAGGTCAGACGTAGCAGAAGGTCGGGGCAGGCGGCAAGGTTCGTAGTCAAAGTGGATAGCAGAAGATCTGGAAACACAGGCTTTGGACAACACTAAACGCTTTCACTGGCACAAGGCAACAAGATCCGGCAAGGGAGTGCAGGGGAAGTGAGGTATTATAGCCAGGGAGCAGGTGGAAGCTAATTAGGCTAATTGGGCCAGGCACCAATCATTGGTGCACTGGCCCTTTAAACCTCAGAGAGCTGGCGCGCGCGCGCCCTAAGGAGCGGAGCCGCGCGCGAAAGAACATGACAGCCGGGGGCCGGGAAGGTAAGTTACTTGGGATGCGATTCGCGAGCGGGCGCGTCCCGCTATGCGAATCGCATCCCCGCCGGCAATGTCAGTGCAGCGCTCCCGGTCAGTGGGTCTGACCGGGGCGCTGCAGAGAGAGGAACGCCGCGAGCGCTTCGGGGAGGAGCAGGGACCCGGAGCGCTCGGCGTAACATTCATCTACTAAGAACTAATATTAATAATATAAAAAAATGCCAGACAGACAACATTTCCTCTAAACATGCACTATATTCTCCTTCTGATACCCTTACAGATGGACAGTTTCCATAGTCCATCTGTTGAGTAGTTTGAGGACAAACCCAGCTTCTGGGTTAGTGACACAGGCGGCAATCTGGGCAGCCAGCTGTCCAAATGCTGCTAATAAAGCTGGCGTTATATTCCAAAAAGAGAAGTTATATCTGAATTTTAAGTCTATTTCAATAAGTTGTGTCCCCATCCATCAAGGTTTATCTTATGGTATATTCCATTTGGTGTGTACTGGAAGGTCCATTTGAAGGTTTGTAGATCTACATTTTTTTTTCAGAAACAGCACTACTTTGTCCATGGCATTGGTAATCCAGGACATTATTATTATTATTATTAATAATACCATTATTATTATTATTTCCTAGGCCTAAGTTATTTTGACACAGATTAAAAATATGGTCTAAATTGTCATTTTGTATGGTTACCAGGTTTCAGCAGAATAAACCTGACAATGCTGACATATTGTCAAATGTTAAGACATGATATGAATCGCAATTGTACAAACTAGTAAACACTTTTAACATATTGCGGCAATTTACAAGCCATTTTGCTTCCTTACCAGCTGTCGTTCTGTTATATTTGAGCACTTCACAAAAGACAAGCTTGTTGGGGTCTCTCCGGAATGGATCTCTGAACATGGCCACTGGGATCAAAAACATATCACTATTCGATCCTTCTGACTGATGTGTACTAGAGCCATCGAAATTCCACTCGGGCAGTTCTGCATTGGATTAGAGACATAACATAGGAAAGGTTATGACTTTGCTCCTTGTACAAAAGTCTATTATCATTTTCCATTGGAATTGTTTTATATTGTGCCAAATGGGTTTATCACAATTGCTTGAATAGAGGTTTAGTCAAAGCTTGTACAAGTAAAATATTAGGAGTCCAGTGGGAAGTCATTTACAGTGATCAATAGCTTTACTTCTATAAGCATGCATGCAGAGAAAACTGTCAATCAATATATTGGACCGCCCACTGGACTCCTAAATTATAATCCATAAATTACAAGAATTAACTCTTTTCCTACAAAGCTATTTGTTACTCTGCGCAGATCATACACTGCTCAAAAAAATATAGGGAACACTTAAACAACACAATGTAACTCCCAGTCAATCACACTTCTGTGAAATCACACTGTCCACTCAGGAAGCAACACTGATTGACAATCAATTTCACATGCTGTTGTGCAAATGGAACAGACAAAAGGTGGAAATTATAGGCAATTAGCAAGACACTC
Organism: Hyla sarda; assembly: GCF_029499605.1. Lineage (NCBI taxonomy): Eukaryota > Metazoa > Chordata > Amphibia > Anura > Hylidae > Hyla > Hyla sarda. Next base: position 189,764,444 of record NC_079195.1, on the reverse strand, counting down.
CCAATAAAGGAGTGGTTCTGCAGGTGGTGACCACAGACCACTTCTCAGTTCCTATGCTTCTTGGCTGATGTCTTGGTCACTTTTAATGCTGGCGGTGCTTTCACTCTAGTGGTAGCATGGGCCGCACAGCTACCTGCCATTAGGTACCGAGATGAGATCCTCAGAGCCCTTGTGAGACCATATGCTGGTGCGGTTGGCCCTGGGTTCCTCCTAATGGAAGACAATGCTAGACTTCATGTAGCTTGAGTGTGTCAGCAGTTCCTGCAAGAGGAAGGCATTGATGCTATTTGCTGCCCCCCCCCCCCCCCCCCCCATTCTCCAGACCTGAATCCATTGAGCACATCTGGAACATCATGTCTCGCTGCATCCACCAACGCCACGTTGCACCACAGACTGTACAGGAGTTGGCGGATGCTTTTGTCCAGGTCTGGGAGGACATCCCTCAGGAGACCATTCGCCACCTCATCAGGAGCATGCCCAGGATGTAGGGAGGTCATACGGGCATGTGGAGGCCACACACACTACTGAGACTCATTTTGACTTGTTTTAAGGACATTACAAAGTTGGATCAGCCTGTAGTGTAGTATCCAGACCTCCATGGGTTGATATATTTGATTTCCATTGATAATTTTTGTGTGATTTTGTTGTCAGCACATTCAATTATGTAAAGACAAAAGTATTTCATATGATTAGTTCATTCATTCAGATCTAGGATGTGTTCCCTTTATTTTTTTGAGCAGAGTACTACTCTGTAACATGATGCAGGCAAATCAGACTGCTTGTTCAATGTAAGAGGTTCCTTTTAAACATCTGTAGGAGCATAATGTAGCTGGATTTGTTTTGTCCTACAAAGGCTTTTTGTTTTGTTTATTGGTATGTTATGATACATTGTTGCACACCTTCAATCGTCTTGGGTTCAGAGTCAAGGGTCCGTGTTTTGCAACGCAGGCCTTCTCCTGTCCCATCAATCCATATGTACATAGCCTGAACCTTCTCTCCCTGCGGCAGGGTCAGGTACATCTCCTTCACCGCCTTGCTTAGCTGTGCACTTGCTGACAACGACATGACTGCAGCAGGATGTATTACTGTGGAAAGGAAAGAACACAAATGGTTAAGAGGAGTCTTAGTATTACAAATGTCCAACAGGCTATAAAACACAGGCTCTCTAGGAACAATGGAAGGCTCTTCATAGAAGTTCATGTACCACCAGACATTGCACCCAGCGTCAATGACAGCTCAACACTTTGCACCACTGAACTCAGTTTGAATACTAACATTAATTTTAATTTTAATTGAAAAATGTCAACAAAAAAACAAATCATTGTTGTATAATACATGGACCTTATTTCAAAAGTTCCTCAATTCAATATGTGTTGGCAGTATAAAGTATCATGGGTCTCTGGCAAGTCAGATGTGGCACCTGAAACCCTTAAAGAGGACCTGTGGTCAACCCAAAAAACAAATGTACAAAATTTTATTATCATTGCATAGCTGAGGGTGCCCTGATTCCACATCTTTTTTACAGTCTCATGATACACAACTCCGTTCCTTAGATATGAGGATTTATAGTTAAACAATTCAGGGAATCAGGGCGTTAACTTAATTTTAATAATGTTAGTGACTGGTGATGACAGGATTATACAATCAGGGGGTGAATATTGTACATTGAGGGGCGTGTATGCCTAATACACACCCCCTGACTGTATAATCCCGCCCATCACTCCTAATATTAAAATTAAAGGGGTACTCCGGTGGAAAACTTTTTTATTTATTTTATGAACTGTTGCTAGAAAGTTAAACAGATTTGTAAATTACTTCTATTAAAAATCTTTACCCTTCCAGTTCTTATTAGCAGCTGTATGCTATAGAGAAAATTCTATTATTTTTGAATTTCTTTTTTGTCTTGTCCACAGTGCTCTCTGCTGACACCTCTGTCTGTGTCAGGAACTGTCCAGAGCAGCATAGATTTGCTATGGGGAATTTCTCCTGCTCTGGACAGTTCCTGATACGGGCATCAGCTGGTAACAGAGAGCACTGTGGTCAAGACAAAAAAGAAATTCATAAAGAAAATAATTTCCTCTTTGGTATACAGCTGCTAATAAGTACTGGAAGGGTAAAGCTTTTTTTTTTTTTTTATAGAAGTAATTTACAAATCTGTTTAACTTTCTGGCACCAGTTGATTTAAAAAAAATGTTTTCCACCAGAGTACCCTGCCGATAAGTTCACACCCATCTGAATGGAATCCCTGAATTGTCAGACAAACTATCAGGAACAAGAGGGGGTATCAAGAAACTGTATTAAGGTGTGTGAACAGTGAAATCACATTTTTGGGTTGGCCACAGGTTCTAGTTAAAGCCAGTTCACATGATTGTCATCTTCATATTTGACTTTTAAATACATTGTACAGGGAAGATAAGCAGAATTCTGGCTTAATTTGAGCCAAGAAAAAAAAAATAAAAATAATAATAATAAATTGGCATACACGCATGCAGACCATTTATCATCTTTAGGCTAAGTTTCCACTTGGTTTTTATTTTGGCAGTTTTTGGAAAACTGCCAGTGCAATTTTTGAGCCAAAGCCAGAAGTGGATTCAAAAGGAATAGGACATATAAAGGAAGGACACTTCTCCTCCCTTATGGATCCACTTCCAGCTCAAAAACTGCAGTGGCAGTATTCCAAAAACTGCCAGAAAAAAAAACAAGTGGAAACTTAGCCTTAGACAGTTTTTGAGAATCCCAAGACAAGAGGTGTGGTTGAGATGGAAAGTGGGAGGGGTTTAACAAGAAGGGGCGTGGCTCACACATGGGACAGATTTTGGAGCATAATTTTGGTCTAAGGTAAGCCAACCAACAGATAAAATTGTCTCACCTATCTAGCAAGATGCACCAAATTTATGATACAAAACAAACTATTGTAATAAATTTAGCCAATTTAGCCGTTTATACTGTCCAAAAAAAATCTGCACCAGTGTGTGATGGAATCTAAATGCATCCTTATTATTCGTACATAGAGTTCTTTAAAATAGATCCACTGCACCTATGGTAGTAACATAGTAATAGGAATGATTGAATTCATGTATTCAATGCCATTCAATCATATTGCAGATGATATATTGGCATGCATTGTCTAGGCCTATATGTGCAAAAAAATAAATAAACTGAAAATCTAAATTATCCAAAAATAATAATGATGCCTCAATACCCAAACACCATCAACCATGTCCACACGCAGCTTCACACTTTGAAGGGTTAAACACCGATGACCCCCACAAGGATCTCACATCCTTCTTATTAGAGATGTAGTTTCCTGCAAGGAGCAATGTGTTCCTCAACCAGTTAAAAAAAAAAAAAAATCCAAGAATTCTAGAATGAAAAACAGCAGAGGCAAAAGAAAAGCCAAGAACGGAAACCCCATATCCCGGGATTGCAAAGGTAAGAAACCACAGCTCAAAATGGCTACCCCCACCGTTGGCACACACACTAGAAATGAATGAGGCATGGACAGCTGAACCCCTCCATAGGGACCTACACTCCATAGTAACACAGGCATACAACAATGGATATATAAAGAAAACAAGATAACAGAGACGGAATCGGATACAGACATGAGGATTAATACAACTGAGAATATATATATATATATATATATATATATATATATATATATATATAATCTAAAGCTAGAATAGACACAATAATAGACTATGATACATACGCAAAACAACAATGTATCTACCCACACACCCCATATGATTCTGCTATGGCATACTCAGAACTGCTATACCATTGTTTCCCAACCAGTGTGCCTCCAGCTGTTGCAAAACTACAACTCCCAACATGCCCGGACAGCCTTTGGCTGTCCGGGCATGCTGGGAGTTGTAGTTTTGCAACAGCTGGAGGCACACTGGTTGGAGAACGCCGTGCTATACAAACAGCAATGTTCAATGTATAGCAAGAAAATAAAACAAAAATACATCAAAGCAGGGATGGAAATAACAGAGTAACACATGCACATGGAAAATAATGTAATTAGGAATAGTGCGGGAACATCTGGCAGGCAAGGGGTTAAACACCATAAATTGCGTTACTGCTAATAGAATCTTATGCATGTGTTACTATTTGTATGGCAATATTGTGGTGCACTACATGAACCCATCACCCTCATCATCCAGTCTCATCACCCCCCCCCCCAATGGAAAGAATGATGAATTATTTGTCCCGCTTGTCACACTCCACCGATATTAGGATAATAGCCAATTGTAATATCACTAAGTATAGAAGAGAAATATAAATCCCCTGTGGAAAAAGGCAACCACATGTGATGACACAGATAAACAGGTGGATCATCTCATAAATAGTGCACTGGTATAGGTTGGCGATATATTTATTAAAATTATTGGGAGCCACAGTAAGGCTGAGAGGGTCATTTGGCACAGATTTCCGGAACATCGCATTGCTAAAGCCGCAAGCAAATCTCTTCTATCTTAGGCCCCTTTCACACTATACATTCATCCGTTTTTTAAAGATCCGTTCTATGTTCCGTTATGAAAACCCTGAAAATCGGCCATTATAGTCTATGGGATTTTTACATTATCCGTTTTTAACCCGTCATAGCCCGATATTAATAACGGACGTTATTTCGTGACGGGAGAAAGTAACAGGAGAAATAGAGCACACATTCAGCTCTGCTACATCTACCGATAGCGAAGCAGCAATGCCAGCGTAACAGAATAGAAAAATAATACATATATATAAAGCTAAGATAGTAGAATCATGAAATGCACAGACATGGTCATATCCGTAACTACCGGTATATGTCCATCTGTAGTCGGTTTACCTGTGTCAGATGAGGATGGAGATGAAGATGTAGATAGTCCACAATGCTGTGGGGGTTGCTAGTATGGTTGCTGGGTGTTAGTTTAAAGCTCCCATTCTCAGGTTTGAGGTAAGTCAGTTCGCTCTGGACATATATTGTGCAGTACAGTGCCAGCCCCTAGGCTGGCGATTGGCTGCTTGCGAACATGATTTCTACATGCCATGCTGGGACCTCCCTCATGGCATCGTGCCATTGGCCATGCTTGAGGAAGGTGCAGCCTACATCATCCTAAGGATCTCCCCAACACTGAGAAAAACAAGTCAGGGAGGGGAGGGAGTAGCACGAAGGAACAGACACAGGGAAAAAAACACATACTAAAGCTGAAAACACACACAAAAAATAAACTAGAGAAACATCCAGTTATTTCTGGAATCGTGTATGTGGATTGCAGGGATGAAGACGTACGCTTGGAAATGTTACGTTTATTCTTCTTCCAGATCTTGTTCGAAGGAAAACAATTGGGTCGGGTGACAGGGAAGCCTCAAATCTGTTGGAGAATCTACGGATACTTTGTAAACAAAATTGTAAACAAACCACTTGAGAATCTGATACGTTGTAAACAAATTTGTTTAAAAAAAGAAAGAAAAATCAGTGGTGCCTGCTCTATGCCATCTGTTCTGATGACTAAACCTGGTTGGGCAAGCTGAAAGTAAATTATGAGTTATGCCAAGGCAAGTACTAGCTTGAAGAGGCTTTTCTCTTTTACTTGGTACCAAATAAAACAAGTAACCTATCCCCCCCCCCCCCCCCAGCCCCCATTTGTATCCAGTGCATGCAAGGAAAGCAGCAAAATAGCAATGTTTGTGCATGTCCCTAGGACGGTCCCGGAGGTGGAAGCTGCTGAAAGAATAGTCCTATCTTATTTACCCAGTGTCTTTAAACCAGTGTGCCTCCAGCTGTTGAAAAAATACAACTCCCAGCATGCTCGGACAGCCAAAGGCTGTCCGGGCATGCTGGGAGTTGTAGTTTTGCAACAGCTGGAGGCACACTGGTTGGAAAACACTGTGCTATACAAACAGCAGTATTCAATGTATTGAAAAACTGCAACTCCCAGCATGCTTGGACAGCCAAAGGAGTCATTTTGCAACAGCTGGAGGCACATTACTTATTAACCCAGTGTCTCCCAACAAGTGTGCTTCCAGATCTTGGAAAACTACAGCTTCCAGCATGCTCGGAGAAGCAAGGCTGTCCGGGCATGCTGGGAGTTGTAGTTTTGCAACAGCTGGAGGCACTCTGGTTGGGAAACACTGCTATAGGTATTCCCAACTTACTACCCCAGTGCCTCCCAACCAGTGTGCCTCCAGTTGTTGCAAGACTACAATTCCCAGCATGCCCGGAGTTGTAGTTTGGCAACAGCTGGAGGCACTCTGGTTGGGAAACACTGCTATATGTAGTCCTAACATATTACCTCAGTGCCTCCAAACCAGTGTGCCTCCAGCTGTTGTAAGACTACAATTCCCAGCACGCTCGGAGTTGTAATTTGGCAACAGCTGGAGGAACTCTGGTTGGGAAACACTGCCATAGGCAGTCCTAACTTAATAACCCAGTGTCTCCCAACCAGCGTGTCTCCAGCTGTTGGAAAACTACAATCCCCAGAATTCTCGGACAGCTGAAGGGTGCTAGGGCATGCTGTGATTTGTCATTTTGCAACAGCTGGAGGCACACTGCTTGGGAAAAACTGCCATAGGCAATCCTAACTTTTATTAACCCAGTGTGTCCCAACAAGTGTGCCTCCAGATCTTGGAAAACTACAACTCCCAGCATGCTCAGACAGCAAGACTGTCCGGGCATGCTGGGAGTTGTAGTTTTGCAACAGCTGAAGGCACACTAGTTGGGAAACACTGTATTCACCTTTGGAAAATTCCTTAATGTATAAATATTTACGTAGATTGGTTAGAATATTCACTTTGTGAATCCTGCGTTATTATACTATATGTTACAGTTTTTTGTTGCTATTTGTTACTTATTCTTTAAAAAATCCAATACAGAAATGTAAACAGAAACATTCTTTTGTACGCTTTTCTATATGATTTGTTAGCAAAAAAAACCCAAAAAACTATTTAATTTATGGAATTTGTTTGAGGACTGGGCAGCACCTTAGGACAGGTTATAAGTAGAGATGAGCGAATTTACAGTAAATTCGATTCGTCACGAACTTCTCGGCTCGGCAGTTGATGACTTATCCTGCATAAATTAGTTCAGCCTTCAGGTGCTCCGGTGGGCTGGAAAAGGTGGATACAGTCCTTGGAAAGAGTCTCCTAGGACTGTATCCACCTTTTCCAGCCCACTGGAGCACTTGAAAGCTGAACTCATTTATGCAGGATAAGTCATCAACTGCCGAGCCGAGAAGTTTGTGATGAATCGAATTTACTGTAAATTCGCTCATCTCTAGTTATAAGTAAACATTTCATATACTCATAGCAGCCAGTGATGTGAAATTATGGTAAATTCTATAATCCAGAGGAAAGAGGTTATAGGCGGAGGGATCCCTAAATAATCCATACCATATCATGGCTGTGGGGTATCGCACTAATAAACTATAGTGTAAACTATGCATAAAGTACAAATGATATTGTTATATGAATATACCTTACTTGTTTGTGCAATATACTTACTAAAGTACTATGTACAGTAAGGATTTGTTTTAGATTGTGCCCTCGGTGGCACGTACAGTATACCACAGACTTAATGGGTTGCCTATGTATATAAACAGGGAAAGGCGCAGGCCCCCATTGACTTTAATGGCCAAACATAGTCAACTATGGATTACATTCCAGCACACTAAGGCGGAGATTCATCAAAACCTGTCCAGAGGAAAAGTTGCTGAGTTGCTGAGTTGCCCATAGCAACCAATCAGATCGCTTCTTTCTTTTTTCACAGGCCTTTTAAAAAATGAAAGAAAAGATCTGATTGGTTGCTATGGGCAACTCGGCAACTTTTCCTCTGGACAGGTTTTGATAAATCTCCCCCTAAAACATGTGTGTCCAGCTCCAATCTCCTCAGCCCCTCCGTGTCCCGGACGGTGCTGGGCAGCATCCAATGCAGACAAGAAACAGGAATAATGGGGAGATATATCAAAACCTGTGCAGAGGAAAAGTAGACCAGATGCCCATAGCAACCAATCAATCAGATCGCTTCTTTCAGTTTTAACAAGGCCTCTGTAAAATGAAAGAAGTGATCTGATTGGTTGCTATGGGCAACTGCCAATTGGTTGCTATGGGCAACTGGTCAACTTTGCCTCTACACAGATTTTGATAAATCTCGCCTATTGTATCTCCAGGAGTTTGCTGGAATAGTAGTGCCCTGCATGGCAGCCAAAAACAAGCCAAAATAGTGGTTGCAATTGTACTTTCTGAGGCCATGTTCACACCACGGAATTTCCGAAAAATTCCTCTAGGAAATTCTGTTGAAGCAGAGGCTCTGAAAATAATTGTCATGTCATGGTGAAATTAACTCGGAAATGCATTGCTGCCTATGGAGACAAAGCAGTCCTAGCACCGGCTTGTTCTGCCGGCACCTTCTATTTGCCGACATTCCGCAAACATTCCGCCATGTGAATATGGCCTAAATGGCAACCATGCCTGTGATAGGGGGAATGATCATCAGCCAAAGGAACCGTGGTTTACCAAATAGTTTAGCACTGAGCTACTGTGCACAAACAATATGCCATACTATGCCCAAATAAAACTGGCGCACAGTATCTGCAATATAGGCTCTAAATACGATCTTCACACAATGACTTAAAAGGGGTACTCCGGTGGAAAGCTTTTTTTTTTTTTTTTTTTCAAATCAACTTGTGCCAGAAAGTTAAACAGTTTTGTAAATTGCTTCTATCTTAATCCTTCTAGTACTTATTAGTTGCTGAATACTACAGAGGAAATTCTTGTCTTTTTGGAACACAGAGCTCTCTTCTGACATCACGAGCACAGTGCTCTCTGCTGACATCTCTGTCCATTTTAGGAACTGTCCAGAGCAGCATATGTTTGCTATGGGGATTTTCTCCTACTCCGGACAGTTCATAAAATGGACAGAGATGTCAGCAGAGAGCACTGTGCTCATGATGTCAGAAGAGAGCTCTGTGTTCCAAAAAGAAAAGAATGTCCTCTGTAGTATTCAGCAGCTAATAAGTACTGGAAGGATTTTTAGAAGTAATTTACAAATCTGTTTAACTTTCTGGCACCAGTTGATTTAAAAAAAAAAAAAAAAAAGTTCTCTACCGGACTTTCCACCGGACTACCAGAGTACCCCTTTAATTTTTCCATACAATGCTGAGATAACAGAGCCATACAATGTCCACATAATTCTACCTTACAGAGCTGAACTGGTCCTACCTGCTCCCTGTCATTTACAGCTCCTGGCACAATGCTTTCATGCAACAACCAATAGCTGCATGATGTTGCAACAACATTGTACAGCTATTGGACACCCCACGGTTTTGCCCACAGGCAATGATCGTGACTGGCACCTGCTTGTTTTGGAAGGCATGCTTCCAAGACAGGCAGAAGGTGGAAGTTAGTGCCAGGTAGGACCTTTTCTGCTCTCCAGAAAACCCCTTTAAGTAATGCCACCACAGTTCCCCAAATAAGTTTTTAAAGTGCTTAAATAACACAATCATAACCTGCTGAAATAACAATGTTATGTGGTGGCCAATTACTACCATTATAGAGTTTTCAAATAATTCTACCATATACTGTCTATGAACCTATAAGAATATATAGTTATCTGTGATTGCTGGGTGGTGCAGGTAATAGTGTAGGGTATGTTGGTATTAACCCTATGTTGTTGTGACGCCAGGATGAAGTTTCCTTAGGGTAAAGTTTCCTTAGGGTAATGGTCCTACCGTCCCAGAAACGGAAGGGAGAAATAATTGAATGTCCACAGCAGATATTTGATGAAAAATTGAATAAACTTTACTGCATATTTTATGCAACTGCAGGTAACAAAACGGTCTTTGTATAGAGGACCGTAGTTCAGGTTCCTCACAGGTTTGCTGGGACTTCTAAGTACAATGAGCTTTGATTTGCTAGCCACTGTGCTACTGATTTGAAGATAATTGAGTTGCAGTAGTCACACAGGATTTTAGTAGTTTTGAGCTGGATGACTCAAGGTTTAGTGGCTGCGGAAGATAAGGCTTTAAGCCTAGCTTGAATTGATGATTTGTGCTGCTTACTAGTCCTGCAGGAAGAGAGAGAATTTAGTGGCAGCAGTCACTTATATAATAAGGGGGTGGGACAAAGCTCATTGGATAGCAAAACCTGTCAGTCCTGACCTCTGGAACTCTGGGTATATCACATGACCCAAAGTTCCTTAAACCATAGCATAACAGAAATCAAAGGCACGTGACCTCTAAGGTCCTATACAGAGGTATCCTAGATTAATTACATATATAAATATATACATTAAATATTACAATATTAAGAGGCGACTAGGGTTTAGCCCTCCAGGAGAGCCCATTAGCATGGAGGGACTCTGGGTGAGGGGACTCCAGACAAAAGGGACACGACATGTCCTGTACCGGGACACCACAAATCCATTTTCAGTTATTTGTCCTGAGGATCTCATAATATATAGTATACAGCCAGGTTTATTCCTCATCTGTATATCACTACTACAGGGACATAAATACTGTATATGCGGGTACTCTTATGTAAGGCCATCAATATTTGACCGGTGGTGGTCCTCCCTGTTACACTAATGGGTTGTTTTAATATTACGTTATATAGAATTCCCATGGGGAAACTACACAGGGTGAAGGAAATCCGACCAACTCTGCAGATGTAGTGAAACAGGATGGATAACTGGCTTTTACGTTCAGGTTGTGCAAATGTGAAATTTGTGACACCAGAAGTAGAGTTGTAGATGATTGTTAATGATGGGGGTTGTAGTATCACGTGGCAGGAGTAATGTAACCTTGTGTTTTGTTGTAGAATCCCACAAAACTACTTCTACAAATAAGCTGTCCTCCATACACAGGGCCCTGGAAAATAACACCTCTAAAGTCAGTTTAAGGCTAGGATTCCACTTGGTTTTTTTTCTGGCAGTTTTTGGAAAACTACCACTGCAGTTTTTGAGCCAAAGTCAGAAGTGGATCCATAAGGGAGGAGAAGTATAAGACCTTCCTTTATATGTCCTATTCCTTATGGATCCACTTCTGGCTTTGGCTCAAAAAATGCAGTGGCAGTATTCCAAAAACTGCCAGAAAAAAAACCAAGTGGAAACTTAGCCTAAAATAAATAAATAAAAACAACTTGGATTTTACTTTAGCTGCAGCTTCGACAGAAGAATAACACTGTGGAATGCTTAAGATCTGAGATACAGTTCTTAAAGCGCAACTGTCATGAACTCTGGGTGCTATAACCTACACACAGCCTTTGTACTGTGTGCAGATGGTGTGTACAGCGCTGTTTTTACCTTATTTTTGCAGGTTTTCATCACCCCCCAAAAATGCTTTTGATCACGACCATACACAATCGGATAGGCGTGGCACGAGGTAGGCTATGCCCTGCTGCCGCCACTCCCACCCCCTGTGTCAATCACACAGTGGTCCCAGCGCATGCGCTTCTAAGCTCATCTAATTTGCGCACCGCTGTGTGTTATCCAGCCAAGCGCTCGCTCCCCCAGTGGGCGCTCGCTCCTGCTGCCATTTGCCTCCTCAGTTCCCGGTACTAGAGGCAGAGAGGAAGTGCACTCTCTGCCTCTAGCACTGCGCAGGCGCACTGAGGAGGCAGACGGCGGTGAGAGCGAGCGCTCACTGGGGGAGTAAGCACTTGCCTGGATAACACGCAGCACGTTAGATGAGCTGAAGGGCCCATGCGCCGGGACCTGTGTGTCAATCACACAGCAGTCCCAGTGCTGACACAGGGGGTCGGTGTGGAGGCGACTAGGTATAGCGTACCTTGCACCACCCCTATCCGATTGTGTGTGGCTGTGTTAAAAAGCATTTTTTGGGGTGATGTAAGCCTGCAGAAATAAGGTAAAAACAGTGCTGTACACACCATCTGCACACAGTACAAAGGCTGTGTGTAGGTTATAGCACCCGGAGTTCATACAATTGCGCTTTAAGATACACTTTGCAGTTTAGGAGCAGTTGGCAAATTGTCACTGGTCACAGTCCAAAAGTAGTTTGCAGATTGAAGATTTGATTGTCCTGAGACTTGTAGTTCTACTGAGTTTTACACTTGTTTCTCCCTTATGGTACATGTCATTAAGAACCTAAGTGTACCCTGGGTGATATATGTTCCCTCTTTGATGTAGCCCAGAATGATCTTAACTACCCTTGGGGTAAGAATTAATTGAAAGATCTAGGGGGAGATTTATCAAAACCTGTCCAGAGGAATCAGATTGCCTCTTTCATTCTTAACAAGGCCTCTGAAAAAGGAAAGAAGCGATCTGATTGGTTGTTATGGGCAACTGGGCAACTTTTCCTCTGCACTGGTTTTGATAAATCCCCCTGTTACACTTCACTTGTGACTAGAACTCTGCAATAGCTCAACGTCCTATTAATCTAAGTAAGCTATCAGGGGTCGTAACAGGATTGGACCGTGGTGAACTGTGTAAGGATCTCTTTACTCACTTATATTTCCTCAAGTTATTTGTGACATGACTTTCCTTGTGTGCATTCAAAAAGGATATCCCCAGATTTAGGCTCGCTAGACCTGGTCCATAGGAATATTGCACCTAACCTTCTTTTGCAATTAGGCCTTTATGAATATGCATTTCTCCTGAATGCTACCATCTTATAGTACCTTTGTAGCAGAACACTCTAGGCAGGATAGAGATGTGCTTAATCAGTGTTGGAATGTTGAAGATGTAGGCAGAGTCCCTCTAAAAGTGAGAGAGCTGCAGGATGAGTGTTCAGAGTAGCATAAGGTGATTCAGCTCTGGGACACCACACAAATAGCCTGAGATGTAACCCAATATAAAGGGGTACTCCCGTGGAAAACTTTTTTTTTTTTTTTAATCAACTGGTGCCAGAAAGTTAAACAGATTTGTAAATTACTTCTATTAAAAAAATCTCAATCCTTCTAGTACTCAATAGCTGCTAAATACTACAGAGGAAATGTTTTTCTTTTTGGAACACAGAGCTCCCTGCTGACATCATGACCACAGTGCTCTCTGCTGACATCTCTGTCCATTTTAGGAACTGTCCAGAGCAGCATATGTTTGCTATGGGGATTTTCTCCTACTCTGGACAGTTCTTAGAATGGACAGAGATGTCAGCAGAGAGCACTGTGGTCATGATGTCAGCAGAGAGCTCTGTGTTCCAAAAAGAAAACAATTTCCTCTGTAGTATTCAGCAGCTAATAAGTACTGGAAGGATTAAGATTTTTTAATAGAAGTAATTTACAAATCTGTTTAACTTTCTGGCACCAGTTGATAAAAAAAAAAGGTTTCCATGGGAGTACCCCTATAACTGTTACACATAAGACCAGCGGTCTCCAAACTGTGGACCTTCAGATGTTGAAAAACTACAACTCTCATCATGCCAGGAGTTGTAGTTTTGCAACATCTGAAGGTCCACAGTTTGGAGACCACTGCATTAGACCAATAGAACATTATGAATACATTATGACTACAACCTAATGTCCTAAATCGTGAGACTCAACTGGATATTTAATTCAATACTTATATATGATGTAAACAGATCTATTTTAAGAAGACTTTTCCTTAAAGGGACACTCCAGTGGAAAGTTAAACAGATTTGTAAATAATTTCTATTTAAAAATCTTAATCCTTCCAGTAATTATCAGCTGCTGTATGCTCCAGAGGAAGTTGTATAGTTCTTTTCAATCTGACCACAGTGCTCTCTGCTGACACCTCTGTCCATGTCAGGAACTATTCAGAGCAAGAGAGGTTTGCTATGGGGATTTGCTTCTACTCTGGACAGTTCCTGCCATGGAAGGGTGAGGTGCAGACAGAGCCGGCCTTAGGGTGTGAGCGAGCTGTGCGGCCGCACAGGGCGCCATAGCAACAGGGGCGCCAGGCAGCTGACACAGCTCGCACCAGGTATATGTAATTTGTATTGCCCGACGTGCAGTTCCGGGCGCAGCGCTAAATGCCGGTGTAATGAAGAAAACTGTGCCCTGTAGCGGAATGTGACCCTCCGCACAGGGACATCGTTTTCTGCTTTGCAGGCCGCTCCCTCTCATTCCATTCCCACCCCCCTCCCTCAACTGTGTTCCTATGCGGAGGGTCACATTCCTCTTCAGGGCACAGTTTTCTTCATTACACAGGGAGATTTCACTTATCCCGCCCTCCTCCGCGTCTCTGGGTGGCTGGCCGGCCCGAGCCGGCCCGAGTCGCGCATGTGACGTCCCTGTGCAGACCCGCACAGGAGGACGTCAGTGACGTCACTCGTCAGGCCGCCGTCGGAGTGAAGCGCAGTGCAGGACAGGTAAGTGTGTCTATGTGTGTGTGTGCATGTGTGGGAGTCTGTCTGTGGGTGTGTGTGAGACCGGAGGGGGGGGGGGGGGGTTAGGGAGGGGGGGACCTGCTTCTACCTAATGTGGGGAACCTGCTACTACCTAATGTGTGGAACCTGCTACTACCTAATGTGGGTAACCTCTTCTAACTAATGTCGGGAACCTGCTTCTACCTAATGTGGGGAACCTGCTACTACCTAATGTGGGGAACCTGCGACCACCTAATGTGGGGAACCTGCTTCTAACTAATGTGGGGAACCTGCTTCTACCTAATGTGGGGAGCCTGCTTCTACCCAATGTGGGGAACCTGCTACTACCTAATGTGGGGGAACTATACTGCACCTAATGTGGGGAACTATACTGCACCTAATGTGGGGGAACTGTACTGCACCTAATGTGGGGGAACTATACTGCACCTAATGTGGGGAACTATACTGCACCTAATGTGGGGGGAACTATACTGCACCTAATGTGGGGAACTATGCTGCCAACCTAATGTGGAGAACTATACTGCACCTAATGTGGGGGAACTATACTGCACCTAATGTGGGGAACTATACTGCACCTAATGAGGGGGAACTATACTGCACCTAATGTGGGAAACTATTCTGCACCTAATGTGGGGAACTATACTGCACCTAATGTGGAGGGGAACTTTACTGCACCTAATGTGGGGAACTATACTGCCAACCTAATGTGGGGGAACTATACTGCACCTAATGTGGGGAACTATACTGCACCTAATGTGGGGAACTATACTGCACCTAATGTGGGGAACTATACCAGTGAAGGGCTCTACAGCTTACCTTCGGGCTTCTCAGTGTACAGGAGCAGTGACAAAACATATCCGAAATGAACCACAAAAAGTTTGGATTGTGAAATTTTGACCAAATCTGATTCACACTGAATCAATTTGCTTATTTCTGCATACCACATAACAATATGGAGTCATGTGTTTTTTTTTTTTTTTTTGCATGACATGATGACGTTTTTACATGGCCCATGTACCAATTTATTATTAGTTCAATTTTGGGAATCATGCAAAAAAAAGCTACCCTTCTGCAGTGTTTTTTATTTTTTTATTTTATAATACATTTAATTTCTAAGATAGAAATTAAAAATAGAAAATGTCAAATGTGCAGGTTATATTATATGTTATATTATAGTTTATGTTTCTTTTTATATATTTTTTTCTCTTATAAAATGTTTTGTGTTGTTTTTTTTATTCATTATTTTATTTTTAATGGGCACTGTCACAATCAAAAACTTTTTACATGTTATACATCTTGGCAAAACATTAACCTCTCTTATATACTTCATAAAAAAAAGTTTTATCTCCTTTTTATAAAAAAAATATATGGCTTATAAAAAAAAAAAGACCAGTAAATGTTCCCATACAACATCCAGAACATAATCTTTTCCGGCTGCAGCATCATCTTTGTCCCAGCTGAAGCACAGGTTGGGACAAAGTCCAGGAAGTGAGGGCTTAACTCTGTGCTCACTCCTGTACTATCAAACTGTCTGAAAAAAGAGACAAGTGTTTTACAGAACAGTCTACAATGATGGGTAAAAGAGAAACTGCAAAGCAGACTCAGGGAGGAAGTGAATGTATGGTAAGTAAGGGCGGGCTCAGTGCTTGCCTCTGGAACGTCCCTTCCTGAGCAGTGGATGCCAGAATGAGCTATTAGCTATTTAGCATTCAGAGTGTAACTGAGCCGTTTTTTGCAATTCTGACCACTGTCACTTTATACATTAATAACTCTGGGATGTTTTTACCGATTATTCTGATTCCGAGATACTTTTTTCGTGACATATTCTACTTTAACACAGTGGTAAATTTTCTTCATTACTTGCATCCTTTCTTGGTGAAAATTCCAAAATTTCATGAAAATGTAGAAAATTTAGCATTTTTCTAAATTTGAAACTCTCTGCTTGTAAGGAAAATCAATATTCCAAATTAATTATATATTGATTCACAAATACAATATGTCTACTTTATATTTGCATCAAAAAGTTTACATGTTTTTACTTTTGGAAGACATCAGGGAGCTTCAAAGTTCAGCAGCAATTTTCAAATTTTTCTAAAAATTTTCAAAATCTGAATTTTTCAGGGACCAGTTCCGTTTTGAAGTGGATTTCAGGGGTCTTCCTATTAGAAATATTCCATATATGACCCCATTATAAATACTGCACCCCCCAAAGTATTCAAAATGACATTCAGAAAGTGTGTTTACCCTTTAGGTGTTTCACAGGAATAGCAGCAAGGTGAAGGAGAAAATTCTAAATCTTAATTTTTTACACTCGCCTGTTCTTGTAGACCCAATTTTTAAAATTTTACAAGGGGTAAAAGGAGAAAAAGCCCCCCAAAATTTGTAACCCAATTTCTCTCGAAGGAAGGAGATATCTCATGTGTGGATGTCAAGTGCTCTGTGTGTGCACTACAAAGCTCAGAAGGGAAGGAGCGACAATGAGGTTTTGGAGAGTAAGTTTTTCTGAAATGGTTTTTGGGGGGCATGTCACATTTAGGAAGCCCCTATGTTTCCAGAACAGCAAAAAAAAAAAAAAAAAAAAAAAAACATGGCATACTATTTTGGAAACTACACCCCTCAAGGAACATAACAAGGGGTCCAGTGAGCTGTAACACCCCACAGGTGTTTGACAACTTTTCGTTAAATTCGGATGTGTAAATGAATTTATGTTTTTTTTTTCACTAAAATGCTGGTTTCCCCTCAAATTTTACATTCTTATATTTGTAACCCCATCTCTTCTGAGTATGGAAATACCCCATGTGTGGATGTCAAGTGCACTGCTGGTGCACTACAATGCTCAGAAAAGAAGGAGTCACATTTGGCTTTTGGAAAGCAAATTTTGCTGAAATGGTTTTTGGGGGGCATGTCGCATTTAGGAAGCCCCTATGGTGCCAGAACAGCAAAATAAATGCCACATAGCATACTATTTTGGAAACTACACCCCTCAAGGAACGTAACAAGGGGTACAGTGAGCCTTAACAGGTGCTTCACAAATTTCCGCTAAAGTTGGACATGAAAATGGTAAAAATTAGATTTTTTTTCACAAAAATGCTGGAGTTACCCAAAATTTTTCATTTTCACAAGGGGTAATTGGAGAAAAAGCCTCCCAAAATCTGTAACCCCATTTCTTCTGAGTATGGAAATACTTCATATGTGGATGTAAAGTGCTCTGCGGGCGAAATACAATGCTCAGAAGAGAAGGAGCTCCATTGAGCTTTTGGTGAGAGAATTTGGTCAGAATAGAAGTGGGAGGCCATGTGCATTTACAAAGCCCCCTGTGGTGCCAGAACAGTTCACCCCCCCCCACATGTGACCCCATTTTGGAAACTACACCCCTCACAGAATTTAATAAGGGGTGCAGTGAACATTTACACCTCACTGGCGTTTGACAGATCTTTGGAACAGTGGGCTGTGCAAATGAAAAATAAAATTTTTCATTTTCATGAACCACTGTTCCAAAAATCTGTCAGACACCTGTGGGGTGTAAATGCTCACTGTACCCCTTATTACATTCCGTGAGGGGTGTAGTTTCCAAAATGGGGTCACATGTGGGCTGGGGTTCCACTGTTCTGGCACTATGGGGGCTTTGTAAGCACACATAGCCTTCAATTTTGGTCACATTCTCTCTCCTAAAGCCCAATGGCGCTCCTTCTCTTCTGAGCATTGTAGTGCACCCGCAGAGCACTTTACATCCACATATGGGGTATGTTCTTAGAATAAATGCGGCTACAAATTTGGGGGGCTTTTTTCCTATTCTCCCTTGTGAAAATGAAACATGTAGGGTAACCCCAGTATTTGAAAACATATATTTTTTTCATTTTTACATCCAACTTTAATGAAAATTCGTCAAACACCTGTGGGGTGTTAAGGCTCACTATACCCCTTGTTAAATTCTGTGAGGGGTTTAGTTTCCAAAATGGGGTTACATCTGGTTATTTATTGTTTTGCGTTTATGTCAGAACCGCTGTAAAATCAGCCACCCCTGTGTTAATCACCAATTTAGACCTCAAATGTACATGACACGCTCTCACTTCTGAGCCATTTTGTGCACCCGTAGAGCACTTTACGCCCACATATGGGGTAGTTCTGTACTCAGGAGAAATTGCGTTACAAATTCTGGGGGTCTTTTTTTCCTTTTACCTTGTGAAAATTAAAAGTATGGGGCAACACCAGCATTTTAGTGTAAAAATAATTTCTTTTTACCCTAACATGCTGGTGTAGACTCCAACTTTACCTTTTCATAAGGGGTAAAAGGAGAAAAAGCCCCGCAAAATTTGTAACACAATTTCTCCCGAGTACGGAGATACCCCATATGTTGCCCTAAACTGTTTCCTTGAAATATGACAGTGCTCTAAAGCGAGAGAGCACCATGCGCATTTGAGGCCTAAATTGGGGATTTGAATCCGCCACAGAAATACCGTATGGCAGTGTTTCCCAAACGGGGTGTCTCCAGCTGTTGCAAAACTCCCAGCATGCCTTGACAGTCAGTGGCTGTCCGGCAATACTGGGAGTTGTTGCTTTTCAACAGCTGGAGGCTCCGTTTTGAAAACAGTGTCGTACAAGATGTTTTTTATGGGGGGGGCGAATGTGTAGGGGTGTGTGTATATGTAGTGTTTTACTTTGTATTTTGTGTAGGTGTAGGGTACATTCACACGGCGGGTTTACAGCGAGTTCCTCGCAGGGAGTTTGAGCTGCGGCGGAAAATTTGCCGCATTTCAAACTTGCAGTAGAAAACCCTGTACATTCACATGGGGTGGGGCGCAAACCCCTCCTGCCGCCGGTGCAGCTGATACCGATCCTGCTGCTCCTGTCGTCGCCACCGCACTCGAGGTGACCCCTGCCGGACAAGGGCAAGTTAGGAAACCCCCGCCGGCCCTGATCGCCACCATGATCCCGATCACCGCCCAGCAGGGTCGTGATTGGTCAGTCGTTCCGACCGATCAATCACGTGATCGTGAGGCGCCACCCATGCCACCTCACTCCTGCTGGGTAAGGGTGAATGGGGCTGTCTCGGACAGCCCCATTCACCCTTTTTTTCTGGGTCACCAGGTCACCAGAGACCCGATTGACCCGGAATCGCCGCAAATCGCCGGTCTGAATTGACCGGCGATTTGCAACGATCGCCGACATTTCTCAGCACAGCACTGGTCATCCTGGTTCGGTCCCTGCCCGCCCAGCGTACCCATACGCCCTCAGTCCTTAAGAACTTTAACCCCTTAAGGACGCAGGACGTAAATGTACGTCCTGGTGAGGTGGTACTTAACGCACCAGGACGTACATTTACGTCCTA
This sequence comes from Hyla sarda, assembly GCF_029499605.1. NCBI lineage: Eukaryota > Metazoa > Chordata > Amphibia > Anura > Hylidae > Hyla > Hyla sarda. Next base: position 189,744,827 of record NC_079195.1, on the reverse strand, counting down.
AGCATAACCGCGGGCATCGGAGCGATGCCCGTGTCATGCGCGGCTGATCCCGGCTGCTGATCGCAGCCAGGGACCCGCCGGCAATGGCCGACGCCCGCGATCTCGCGGGCGTCCGCCATTAACCCCTCAGGTGCCGGGATCAATACAGATCCCGGCATCTGCGGCAGTTCGCGATTTAAATGAACGATCGGATCGCCCGCAGCGCTGCTGCGGGGATCCGATCATTCATAACGCCGCACGGAGGTCCTCTCTCCTTCCTCCGTGCGGCTCCCGGCGTCTCCTGCTCTGGTCTGTGATCGAGCAGACCAGAGCAGAAGATAGCCGATAATACTGATCTGTTCTATGTCCTATACATAGGACAGATCAGTATTAGCAATCATGGTATTGCTATGAATAGTCCCCTATGGGGACTATTCAAGTGTAAAAAAAAATGTAAAAAAATGTAAAAGTAAAAGTAAAAAAAAAGTGAAAAATCCCCTCCCCCAATAAAAAAGTAAAACGTCCGTTTTTTCCTATTTTACCCCCAAAAAGCGTAAAAAACATTTTTTATAGACATATTTGGTATCGCCGCGTGCGTAAATGTCCGAACTATTAAAATAAAATGTTAATGATCCCGTACGGTGAACGGCGTGAACGAAAAAAAATTAAAAAGTCCAAAATTCCTACTTTTTTAATACATTTTATTAAAAAAAAAATTATAAAAAATGTATTAAAAGTTTTTTATATACAAATGTGGTATCAAAAAAAAGTACAGATCATGGCGCAAAAAATGAGCCCCCATACCGCCGCTTATACGGAAAAATAAAAAAGTTATAGGTCATCAAAATAAAGGGATTATAAACGTACTAATTTGGTTAAAAAGTTTGTGATTTTTTTTAAGCGCAACAATAATATAAAAGTATATAATAATGGGTATCATTTTAATCGTATTGACCCTCAGAATAAAGAACACATGTCATTTTTACCAGAAATTGTACGGCGTGAAAACAAAACCTTCCAAAATTAGCAAAATTGCGTTTTTCGTTTTAATTTCCCCACAAAAATAGTGTTTTTTGGTTGCGCCATACATTTTATGATATAATGAGTTATGTCATTACAAAGGACAACTGGTCGCGCAAAAAACAAGCCCTCATACTAGTCTGTGGATGAAAATATAAAAGAGTTATGATTTTTAGAAGGCGAGGAGGAAAAAATGAAAACGTAAAAATTAAATTGTCTGAGTCCTTAAGGCCAAAATGGGCTGAGTCCTTAAGGGGTTAAAATGGGGGTGTATGGATATGCCCGGCGTCCTTAAGGGGTTAAAGGGGTACTCCCTTGATAAACATTTTTTATATATTTTTTTAAATCAACTGGTGCCAGAAAGTTAAACGGATTTGTAAATTACTTCTATTTAAAAATCTTAATGCTTATCAGCTGCTGTATGCTTCACAGGAAGTTATTTTCTTTTTGAATTTATTTTCTGTCTGACCACAGTGCTCTCTGCTGACACCTCTGTCTATGTCAGAAACTGTCCAGTGCAGGAACAATTCCCCATAGCAAACCTCTCCTGCTCTGGACAGTTCCTGACATGGACAGAGGTGTCAGCAGAGAGCACTGTGGTCAGACAGAAAGGAAATTCAAAGATAAAAGAACTTCCTCTGGAGTATACAGCAGCTGATAAATACTGGAAGTACTTAAATAGAAATAATTTAGAAATCTGTTCAACTTTCTGGCACCAGCTGATTTAAAAAAAAAAAAAAAAAATTCCATTTAATGTCATCAGATTTGCATGTGAATTCTGACTGTCATATTGTAAACACCTTATTTTTCTTGCCCTGAAGTAACATCAGAGATTAACAAATCTCCCAAAATTAATTTCAGGTCCAGTTAGGTGAATCTGACTGTTAGATTCGATTAGGTTCCTGATTCAGCATCAAAAGTGTCCTTTGCCTAGTCAGGGACAGGGACACCTGTCAACGCAAGAAGTCCCTGCTCCTGAAAAGAATGCTTATTGGCTGGGTAGGGTTCAGAGTACCAAATATAATGAGTGGAAGCTGTGAATGACATATCTTACTAGAGCCCTGCAAATCTGTTTAACTTTCTGTCACCAGCTGATTTAAAAAGAAAAATAATAATTCTACAGGAGTACCCCTTTAATTTATGTTATTTATGATGATGCACAACGGGTCACGACAGATCTCATTTACTATTATGGGGTCCGTCAGGCGCCGTTGTTTTTGGACAGGAGTAGTGGGAGGAAAAAATGTTACATGATGTATTTTTCCTCCCGTTATTCTTCCCGGGTTCTCCGACGGACGTCACATTGCCGTGTCACAACGGCAGTGTGAAAGAAGCCTTATTTATTTGTTTTAATGGGAAAATACCTCCATATTTACGGAATCTAAGGGAGCATGATGTTTGCATGGGATCTAATAAAAAATAAAAATAATACTATATGCCTCCATATAGAATCAGAGGTATAGGGAGATAAGTAAGTGTCTATTGTTCATGAAGTAAGGCCACAGATCATTTCTATCTTCTTATTTTTTTTTTCTGTATACCACTAGGTAGTTAACTTTGTTTCTACGTGTAAAATGTGTATATGAAAGCAATGTGTAAATGTTATATAATCTAAGGGGGATGGAGGGGGTATACATAAATTGAATACAGAAGTTATGCAGCCAGTGGGTTCCATCACGTGGGCTTTATATAATAAGCCTTGGCAATGCGCATAGCACACAATGTCCCATTTCTCCTCCCATCTTCACAGAAGATTTCTATCTGTAATAATAGACTCTTGTTTGCAGGACAAGGTGGAGCATAAAACAGGGAATCGAGAGTATGTAATTTTAGTAAGGAGGAATCCTGACATCTGGTGGAGACAGCTTGAACTGCATCTTGTTTGTGTCTTGAAATTCTACAATGTCTCGGAATGGCCTGTGCTGTTTGTCACAGTGCGTAAAGCATAGGAGTACATGCCCGATAAACACATTTCCCACAGGAATATTCAGTTCTGCCGGTGCTTACACATAGTCCTACAATGCTGACTTGCGAAATTTTTCACACTGCCAACACAAGGTTTTTCATCGCCGAGTATGACGTCTTCACATCTGTACACATAGTGATATAGCGATCAGCTGAACAGTCTTAGCAATAATAAATATTGTTGATTGTTTACGTTACAATCTAAATATTATTTATTTTTGTATTATTGTTATTGCTATAAATTATTATTATTCTGTATACATTCTCTATATTATTCTCTCTCTTTGTATATATTGTGTGTGGGTGTGTGTGTGTATATATATATATATATATATATATATATATATATATATATATATAGTTATTTAGCTATTTTTATATTTTTGCCTCTGTGTGTTTTCTGGGTGGGAGTCGTAAGAACCAAATGTTTAGTACGGCATCTCACCTACATAAAGCTCAGAACAAGGCCCCTCCTGTGTCTCCCCCATAACCAATGACTCATGGGTCTACAAACAAAGCAGGTGTGCTAGAAAAGATTACATAACTCATGGAAGCGGAGATCACTTTTTTTTAATGAGAAAATGCACAGTAAAGTCTTGTTAAATACAGTGTATTATCTGGGTAGGACTGGTCAAGGGGGTTCTACAGTGCCACCCCCCATAGACATGAATAGAGGGGGTGTGGTGTGACGTCATGAGGGGGCATGGCATGACATTACGTCTCTGGCTCGGAAGCAGCTTCCGGCACAGAATGCCGGGGGCGGCACGGAGATCACGGGGGTCCCTTTGGATAGGGAATAAGATGTCTAAGGCCGGAATACCCCTTTAAATGTATTTCTGTATCAAAATACAGTCAGTGGAGGGTTCTGAGTCCTGTCAATCCACTGACTAAAAGGGACTGTTGTGTTCATAATGGCTGTACCTTATATTGCAGCATGTTCCATTGAAGTGAATGGTAAGAGCATCAACACCAGGTACAGCTGTTACTGAAGGTATGGAGCTGTGCCTGGTAGGAAATGAAAAGACTGTAACACTCGCACAAGTCCAGCAGCCGCTTTTATCAGTTGATCAGCAGGGGTGCGGGAAGTCACCATCCTACCGCTTGCATACTGATGGTTGATCATAAGGATTGGCCATCAATAAGCAAATGAATATCCTGAAGCGTGGCCTCGCAAAAGCGAATGCCTACCTTTACCTAAATGTTCCCAGAGGCTCCAGAAACTCCAAGGGCCATCCAAGGGGTAATCCGCTACTGATTAAATAAAATGACGCCGACACCCCTGGCCCAAAGCCTCATGCATCTGCTTATGTGAAGACTTTGAGGCTGATCTCACGGGAGGGTACAGATCGCCTTCTTAGATGAGGAAATAAGGCCGCATTAACAATGTATTTCTCTTTTCTATGGCTCAAAAGGGTATTGCACGCAGGTTAATGGGGCCTCCCACTGTCAATATATGGAACCCTTGAATATCTGCTGTTTAAACAAAGGAGGTGTGACAGTAGGTTTGGGGTGTCCCTGCACCAAAGGCTGTCCTGTGGCTTCAGACTGCCTCAGGCAGACCGGCAGCTTAGGTGTTTGGCCCACTGAGAGAATTCTTGCTGTATTAATTACCGTATTTTTCGCCGTATAAGACGCACTTTTTGTTCCCCAAAACTGGGGGGGAAAAGTCGCTGCATCTTATACGGTGAATACACCCCTATCACGACGGTCCCTGCGGCCATCAACAGCCGGGATCCGCGGCTAATACAGGACATCATCGATCGCGGTGATGCCCTGTATTAACCCTTCAGACGCGGCGATCAAAGCTGACCGCCGCGTCTGAAGGGAAAGTGACACTAACCCGGCTGTTCAGTCGGGCTGTTCGGGACTGCCGCGATTTCACCGTGGCGGTCCCGAACAGCACGACTGAATAGCCGGGTTAGTGCTTACACCGGGAGGGACTTTACCTGCCTCCTCGGTGTCTTCTCCGTTCAGGGATCCCCTGTACGTGCGTCGGCGTGCGTAACGATGTGATGGCGGCGACGGAGAGCGAGGATACTCGGCTGGCAGCAGAGGCGTTCCGGAGCGACGGGGACACGGCGACAGCGATGGAGCGACATCCAGGACAATGGTGAGGGGTCCATAGCGGCGGGGACACGTGAGTATTACCTCCTATGCAGTGGTCTTCAATCTGCGGACCTCCAGATGTTGCAAAACTACAACTCCCAGCATGCCCGGACAGCCAACGGCATGCTGGGAGTTGTAGTTCTGCAACATTTAGAGGTCCGCAGGTTGAAGACCACTATTGGGTTCAAAATCTTTATTTTTTTAGATTTTACACCTGTAAATTGGGTGCGTCTTATACGTCTGTGCGTCCTATAGGGCGAAAAATACGGTATGTTCCAGCACTTTGCCATGAGTTAAAATATTTTTATAATTATTTTGTTATGTTATTCTTATGTATGTCATTTACGAGTGTTATGGTACCTTTAACCCCTTAAAGACTGAGCCCTTTTTCACGTTAAGGACTCAGCTCTTTTTTGCAATTCTGACCACTGTCATTTTATGCATTAACAACTCTGGAATGCTTTTACTGATTATTCTGATTCCGAGATTGCTTTTTCGTGACATACTCTACTTTAACACAGTGGTAAATTTTCATTGTTATTTGCATCCTTTCTTGGTGAAAAATCCCCAAATTTCATGAAAATTTAGAAAATTTAGAATTTTTCTAATTTTGAAACTCTCTGCTTATAAGGAAAATGGATATTCCAAATAAATTATATATTGATTCACATATACAACATGTCTACTTTATATTTGCACCATGAAGTTTACATGTTTTTACTTTTGAAAGACATCAGAGGGCTTCAAAGTTCAGCTGCAATTTTCCAATTTTCCACAAAATTTTCAAAATCGGAATGTTTCAGGGACCAGTTCAGTTTTGAAGTGGATTTGAGGGGTCTTCTTATTAGAAATACCCCATATATTACCCCATTATAAAAACTGCACCCCCCAAAGTATTCAAAATGACATTCAGAAAGTGTGTTAACTCTTTAGATGTTTCACAGGAATAGCAGCAAAGTGAAGGGGAAAATTCCCAATCTTCATTCTTTACACTCGCATGTTTTTGTAGACCCAGTTTTTAAAATTTTACAAGGGGTAAAAGGAGAAAAAGCCCCCCAAAATTTGTAAACCAATTTCTCTCGAGTAAGGAAATATCTCATATGTGGATGTAAAGTGCTCTGTGGGTGCACTACAAGGCTCGGAAGGGAAGGAGCAACAATGGAATTTTGGAGAGTGAGTTTTTCTGAAATGGCTTTTGGGGGGCATGTCACATTTAGGAGGCCGCTATGGTGCCAGAACAGAAAAAAAAAACAACAACATGGCCTTGTATAACAAGGGGTCCACTGAGCCTTAACACCCCACAGGTATTTGACAACTTTTCGTTAAAGTCGGATGTGTAAATGAAATTTTTTTTTCCACTAAAATGCTGGTTTTTCCCCAAATTTAAATTTTTTACTAGGGGTTATAGGATAAAATGCCCCACAAAATTTGTAACTCCATCTCTTTTGAGAATGGAAATGCCCCATGTGTGGACGTCAATTGATCTGCTGGAGCACTACAATGCTCAGAAGAGAAGAAGTAACATTTGGCTTTTGGAAAGCAAATTTTGCTGAAATGGTTTTTGGGGGGGGCATGTCGCATTTAAGAAGCGCCTATGGTGCCAGAACAGCAAAAAAAAAAAAAAAAAAACACATGGCATACTATTTTGGAAACTAAACCCCTCAAGGAATGTAACAAGGAGTACAGTGACCCCACATGTGACCCCACATGTGGGCTTGACAAATTTCTACTACAGTTGGACGTGAAAATGAAAAATGTGATTTTTTTCACTAAAATGCTGGTGTTACCCCAAATTTTTTATTTTCACAAGGGGCAATTGGAGAAAAAGCCTCCCAAAATTTGTAACTCCATTTCTTCTGAGTATGGAAATACCCCATATGTGGATGTAAAGTGCTCTGCGGGCGAACTACAATGCTCAGAAGAGGAAGAGCACCATTGAGCTTTTGGTGAGAGAATTTGGTTAGAATAGAAGTGGGAGGCCATGTGTGTTTACAAAGCCCCCCGTGGTGTCAGAACAGTGGACCCCCCCCACATGTGACCCCATTTTGGAAACTACACCCCATTTTGGAAACTACACTGAGTGTTTGCAACCAATGTGCCTCCAGCTGTTGCAAAACTAGAACTCCCAGCATGTACAGTCTCTCAGTGCATGCTGGGAGTTGTATTTTTTCAACAGCTGGAGGCACACTGGTTGCAAAATACTGAGTTAGGTAAAAAACTCTGTTTCACAACCAAAGTGTCTCCAGCTGTTGCAAAACTGCAACAACCAGCATGCATTGACAGCCGAAGGGCATGCTGAGAGTTGTAGTATTGCAACAGCTGGAGGCACACTGCTACAACTCCCAGCATACCCTTTGGTAGTCTGTGTATGTTGGGAGTTGTAGTTATGCAACAGCTGGATGCACGGTTTTTCATAGAAAAAATGTGCCTCCAGCTGTTGCATAACTACAACCCCCAGCATGCTCAGACTGCCAAAGGGAATGCTGAGAGTTGTAGTTGGAACCCCAGCTGTTGCAAAACTACAACTCTCAGCATGCCCTTTGGCTTTTGCATGCCGAGAGTTGTTGCTAAGCAACAGCAGGAGGTGAACAGGCCTCACCTCCTGCTGTATCCTGCCGCCTGGACCGCTGCCGCTGCCGCCACCGATCCTGCTGCTCCTGTCGCTGCCACCAATCCTGAGGGGCCCCCACCGGACCAGGGCAAGGTAGGAGACCCCCACCGGCGCCGATCTCCGCTCCGATCGCCGTCCCGATCACCGCCCAGCAGGTCCATGATTGGTCGTCAATCCGACCGATCAATCACGTGATTGTGGAATAGTCGCAAATCGCCAGTCTGAATTGACCGGCAATTTGCAGCAATTGTGGATATGGGGGGGACCTCAGGACCCCGCCTGAGTGATAAGGCGGGATGCCTGCTGAACGATTTCAGCAGGCATTTTGGTCCGGTCCCTGCCTGGCGAGCGTCAGGGGCCGGAAGAACGCAGGCCGTACCCATACGCTCTGAGTCCTTAAGGACTCGGAAATGGGGTCGTATGGATATGCCCGGCGTCCTTAAGGGGTAAGCCCTTTTTCACCTATAGGACTCAGCCCTTTTTTGCAATTCTGACCACTGTCACTTTATGCATTAATAACTTTGGGATGCTTTTACCGATTATTCTGATTACGAGACAGTTTTTTCGTGACATATTCTACTTTAACATAGTGGTAAATTGTCATCATTACTTGCATCCTTTCTTGAAAATGTTGAAAAATTTATAATTTTTCTAACTTTGAAACTCTCTGCTTCTAATGAAAATGGATATTCCAAATATATGTTATATTGATTCACAAATACAATATGTCTACTTTATGTTGACATCATAAAGTTGACATGTTTTTACTTTTTGAAGACATTAAAGAGCTTCAAAGTTTAGCAGCAATTTTCAAAATTTTCATGAAAATTTCTAAATCTGAATTTTTCAGGGGCCAGTTAAGTTTGAAGTGGATTTGAGGGGCCTTTCTGTAATCAATACCCCATAAATGATAAATACCCCATTATAGAAACTACACCCCTCAAAGTATTCAAAATGACATTCAGAAAGTTTGTTAACCCTTTAGGTGTTTCACATGAATAGCAGCAAAGTGGAGGAGGAAAATCAAAATCTGCATTTTTTACACTAACATGTTCTTGTAGCCCCATTTTATTTTTTTTATTTTTTTTCATTTTTAAAAGTGGTATTAGGTGGAGAAAAAAAATAAAAAATTTGTAGTCCAATTTCTCTCGAGTATGGAAATACCTCACATGTTGACATAAAGTGCTCTGCGGGCTCAAAACATGACTCAAGAGGGAAAGAGTAACTGTGGGATTTTTTAAAACAAATTTTGCTGTCATGGTTTTTGAGGGCCATGTTGCATTTAGGAAGCCCCCATGGTGCCAGAACAGCAAAAAAAAAAAAACACATGGCATACTATTTTGGAAATTACACCCCTCAAGGAACATAACAAGGGGTATAGTGAGCCTTAACACCTCACAGGTGTTTGATGACTTTGCGTTGAAGTTGGACGCGAAAATGGAAATTTTTAATTTTTAACACTAAAATGATGGTGTTACTCCAAATTTTTCATTTTCACATGGTGTAATAGGAGAAAATGGACCACTAAATGTGAAGCCCAATTTCTTACGATTAGGAAAATGCCCCATATGTGGAGGTTAAGTGCTCTGCTGGCGCTTTACAGGTCTCAGATCAGAAGGAGCGCCATTGGTCTTTTGAAGAGAGAATTTTGCTGAAATTGAAGTCGGGGGCTATGTGCATTTTCAAACCTCCCATGATGCCAGAACAGCAGTAACCCCACACATGCGATACCATTTTGAAATCTAGACCCCTCCAGGAACGTAACAAGGGTTATAGCGAGTTCTTACACCTCACAGGTTTTTTGAACAGTGGGCCATAAAAGTGAATAATTAGATTTTTAATACTTAATTGCTGGTATTAACCACATTTTTTTTTTTAGTTTCACAAGTAGTAAGAGAAAAAAACCTCCACAAAATGTGTAGCCGAATTTCCTCAGAATAAGTATATACCCCATATATGCCGGTAAAGCACTATGCGGGTGCAAAACAGGGCTTAGGAGTGAGACCGATTTAAGGCCTAAAGGTGCTTTGCACTGCAATGGTTGGGGTTTTGACATAAAATTAAAAAAAAAATCCCTGGAAAGTGACCAAAATTTTGAAACTACACTCTTCAAGGAAGGTAACAAGGGGTACAGTGACTACTTATACCTCACAGGTTTTTTGAACAGTGGGCCGTAAATTGAAAAACTTTATTTTTTTACACTAAAATGCTGGGGTTACCCAATTTTTAACATTTTCACAAGGGGTAATTGGAGAAATTGGATTACAAATTTTGGAGGGCTGTACCGGTCCGGACAGGAGACTGGAGGTGGATCCACTGGACCAGAGGGGTGATGGCGTGGGCCGTACCCAGGGAACAGAATCTAAGGAGCTACTGGTCTTCACCAGGGCCCGCCGCAAAGCGGGATGGTCTTGCTGCGGCTGGTAGCCCCCAGGTCGTTCCACCAGATAGCGACTCGACCCCTCTGGTTGCTGAGATATGCGCGGTACAGGAGGAACAAGCAGAAGTGTAGTCAGACGTAGCAAAGGTCAGGGCAGGCGGCACAGGATCAGAAGCGGTAGTCACTAGCAACAGGTCAAGGCAGGCAGCATGGGTTCAGAGGCGGAGGTCACAGGCAAGGGTCGGCAACTGGCAGGGAACACTTTAATGGAATGGAACGTTTTCTCTCAGCATGAGGCACAAAGATCCGGCAAAGGCAGGAAGGGGCAGGGAACATTTATAGGCACTTTGGGCCAGGCACCAATTAATGGTGCGCTGGCCCTTTAAATTTCATGAAGCCGGCGCGGGGATGCATGCGCCGGGGGACAGAGATGCAGGAGGTGCAGGAGGTAAGGGGCGGCATCGGAATGCGACGCGTGTGCGGGGACCTCCCACCATGCTAACCGCATTCCTGACAGGGCAAACTCTGCGCTCCCGGTCAGTGTGTCTGACCTGGACGCGCAGGGACGCTGGGGACCGGGACGGAGGCAGTGGGCGCTCCGGTCCAGGAGCAGGGACCGGAGGGCTGACTGTAACAGTACCCCCCCCCTTTGGTCTCCCCCTCTTCTTGGTGCCCAAGAACCTGAGGATAAGACTGTGGTCCAAGATGTTCTCCTCCGGCTCCCAGGACTTCTCCTCAGGACCACAGCCTTCCCAGTCGACCAAAAAATATCTTCTTCCCCGGATCAACTTGGAAGCCAGGACCTCCTTGACAGAAAAAATGTCCAATGTACCGGCCTCTGGGCTAGGAGTAGTGACCGTGGGGGAGAACCGGTTAAAAATAGCTGGTTTGAGGAGGGAGACATGAAATGAGTTTGGGATCCTAAGAGTGGAGGGGAGATGAAGTTGGTAAGCCACAGCGTTAATTCTTCTTTTAATCTTGTAAGGTCCCAAGTAACGAGGACTCAGTTTGTAGCTTGGGACTCTAAAACGGATGTATTTGGCCGAGAGCCACACTCTGTCACCAGGAGAAAACACCGGAGGAACTCTGCGTTTCTTGTCTGCTTGGGACTTCATGCGGGCAGGGGCTTTAAGAAGAGCGGTGCGGGTCTCTTGCCAAATAGAGGAAAAGTCCTGGATGAGCTCATCGACTGCCGGAACAGAAGAAGGAGAAGGCAACGGCAGAGGTGGTAGAGGATGGCGACCGTAGACCACGTAAAACGGTGACTTGTTAGAAGCGGAGGCATTCCTGAAGTTGTAGAAGAATTCCGCCCAAGGAAGAAGATCAGCCCAATCATCATGACGTGAAGATACAACATGACGTAGATATTCCCCCAAAGCTTGGTTCACGTGTTCCACTTGGCCGTTGGTTTGGGGGTGGTGAGAAGAAGAGAAATCCAACTTCACTTTGAACCGTCCACAAAGAGCTCTCAAGAATTTGGAAACAAATTGCACCCCACGATCCGAAACAATATGTAAGGGAAGACCATGAAGGCGAAAAATGTGCAGAAAAAAATGTTTCGCCAGCATGGGCGCCGAAGGTAATCCTGGTAGTGCTACAAAGTGTGCCATTTTAGAGAAGCGGTCTACAACGACCCAAATGACCGTCATGCCCTGGGAAGGAGGAAGGTCAGTCACAAAGTCCATGGCGATGTGAGACCATGGGGTCTCAGGAACAGGAAGAGGTTGGAGTAACCCAGTCGGCTTCAGACTAGGCGACTTATTTCGTGCGCAGACTGTACAGGCTTGGACAAATTCTGACACATCCTTAGCCGTGGTAGGCTACCAATATCTTCGAGCAATCAGTTGAAGGGTCTTTTGGTTACCTGGATGACCCGCAAGCAAGGAAGAGTGACCCCACTTAAATACTTCCAACTGTTGGCACGGAGGTACATAGAACTTGCCAGGAGGAAGAAGGCGAAGATCCACAGGTGCCACGGCAATAAGGCGCTCTGGAGGAATAATGTGCAGTGGAGTAACCTCTTCACCCACTACGTCTGAAGGGCGGGAGAGGGCATCTGCCCTGATGTTCTTGTTTGCGGGACGGAAGGGGATCACAAAGTTGAAGCGAGCGAAGAACAGGGACCAGCGAGCTTGCCGTGGGTTGAGCCTCTGGGCGGACTGGAGATAGGCAAGATTTTTGTGATCCATGTAAACACAAAAAGGATGGATGGAGCCTTCGAGAAGGTGCCTCCACTCTTCAAGTGCCAATTTGATGGCCAACAACTCTCTGTCTCCAATAGAGTAGTTTCTCTCGGCTGGGGTGAAGGTCTTGGAGAAATTGCCACAAGTTAAGGTTTTGCCCCTAGATGATTTTTGGGTGAGCACTGCTCCAGCTCCTACGGAGGAGGCATCTACTTCCAAGGAAAAGGGCTTAGCGGGGTCTGGTCTGGAAAGTACAGGTGCGGAGGCGAAAGCGAGCTTCAATGACTGGAAGGCCTCTTCAGACTGAGAAGGCCAGGATTTGGGATTAGCCCCTTTCTTGGTCAAGGCCACAATAGGAGACACCAGGGTGGAGTAGTGCGGAATGAATTGCCTGTAATAATTGGCGAACCCCAAAAATCTTTGAATGGCGCGCAGTCCAGAGGGGGCGTGGCCAGTCCAAGACCGTGGTGAGCTTAGCTGGATCCATTTGTAAACCCTGGGCAGAAAGGATGTACCCTAGGAAGGGGAGACTGGACCGCACGAAGATGCACTTCTTGATCTTAGCGTAGAGGCGTTTTTTCTTAGGCGTGGCAAAACTTGGCGTACATGTACTCAGTGTTGATCTAGGTTAGAGGAGAAGATGAGAATGTCGTCAAGATAAACCACTACGCAGGTGTAGTGCAAATCTCTAAAAATGTCATTGACGAATTCTTGAAACACGGCAGGTGCGTTGCAGAGACCGAAGGGCATCACCAGATATTCAAAATGGCCATCCGGTGTGTTGAAGGCGGTCTTCCACTTGTCACCCTCTCTAATTCGGATCAAGTTGTAGGCTCCTCTAAGATCCAACTTGGTAAAGATTCTGGCCCCACGGAGACGGTCAAAGAGCTCAGAGATCAAGGGAAGAGGGTAACGGTTCTTAACCGTGATCTTGTTAAGGCCTCTGTAGTCAATGCAAGGACGGAGGGAGCCGTCCTTTTTAGCAACGAAGAAAAAAACAGCTCCAGCGGGAGAGGAGGACTTCCTTATGAAACCTCTCTGTAGACTTTCACGAATGTAGTCCGACATGGCGAGAGTCTCTGGTGGAGAGAGTGGGTAGATTCTACCCCGGGGTGGAGTAGTTCCAGGCACCAAGTCGATAGGACAGTCGTAGGGTCTATGAGGTGGAAGAACTTCGGCTTGCTTCTTGCAAAAAACGTCAGCGAAGTAATGGTAAGGCTTCGGAAGGCCAGGTGGCGGAGGAACAGCTGGATTTTGCTTGACAAAAACAGACTTGAGACAATGGCTGGTGCAAGAGGAACCCAACCTCAGGATCTCTCCTGAGGACCAATCTAGGATGGGACAGTGACACTGAAGCCATGGCAAGCCCAGGAGGAGTTCTGAGGAGCAGTATGGGAGGACCAAGAACTCCAAAGTCTCTGTATGCGAAAACCCCTTGTCCATCTGTAATGGCAAAGTGCGGTACTGCACAGTGGCAGAAAGTCTCTCACCGTTGACAGTAGAAATGCAGAATGGCTTGGGAAAACGAACCACAGTTATCTGATACTTGTCAACCAGAGAGGCGTGGATGAAATTGCCGGCAGATCCAGAATCCAAGAAAGCGGTGGCAGTGAAGGTAGACTTGGCAGACACGGTGAGCTGTACAGACAATGTAAGACATGGAGAGGAGGAATCCACACCTAGCAGCGCCTCTCCCACGTTCACTAGGTGCGTGCGATTTCCCGAACGCGGAGGACGGAGAGGACAGTCTCTAAGGAAGGGCTCAGTACTGGCGCAGTACAGACACAGATTCTCATTTCTTCGACGACTCCGTTCTTGAGTGGTCAAGCGAGACCGATCCACCTGCATGGTCTCCACGGGGGGAGGCCCAGAGAAGAGTTGTGGTGGACACAGAAAGACCGGAGCCGACTGAGGATACCGTTTTGGAAGAGCTCTCTCCTTTTCGTGTAGCAGTTCCTCTTTTCTCTCCAGGAAACGCTTGTCAATCCTAGTGGCTAGTAGTATAAGCTCACTAAGAGTAGATGGCATCTCACGTGCCGCCAGGACGTCCTTGATTTCACTGCATAGTCCCTTCTTAAACGTGGCACATAGAGCATCATCATTCCAATTCATCTCGGAGGCAAGAGTGCGGAATTGGATGGCGTAATCACCCACGGTAGAACCTCCTTGGGTCAGGTTCAGCAAAGCAGTCTCTGCAGAGGTCACCCGGGCAGGTTTCTCAAATACACTGCGGAACTCTTGCCAAAAATTCTGAACGGAGGTAGTGGCTGGATCAAAGCGGTCCCACAAAGGTGTAGCCCAGGCCAGGGCATTTCCGGTTAACAAACTGAGGATGAAGGCCACCTTGGCACGTTCAGACGGAAACTGGTCGGCCATTATTTCAAGGTGGATTGAGCACTACGACAGGAACCCTCAGCACTGCTTCGGATCTCCGCCATACTTGTCAGGCAAGGATAAGCGGATCCTGGAAGAGGAGACGGCTGCTGGCTGAGGTGGAGCAGCCGGCATAGGCGGAGGAGACGGCTGTTGCTGGACAGGCAGAAGCTGTTGCGCCATGGCGGTCAACTGGACAATCTGCTGCGTCTGTAGAGCCACTACGGTAGTGAGATCCGCAAGGCTAGGAAGAGATACCTCAGCAAGATCCATGGCCGGATCTTACTGTAACGGTCCGGACAGGAGACTGGAGGTGGATCCACTGGACCAGAGGGGTGATGGCGTGGACCATACCCAGGGAATGGAATCTAAGGAGCTACTGGTCTTCACCAGGGCCCGCCGCAAAGTGGGATGGTCTTGCTGCGGCTGGTAGCCCCCAGGTCGTTCCACCAGATAGCGACTCGACCCCTCTGATTGCTGAGATATGCGTGGTACAGGAGGAACAGGCAGAGGCGTAGTCAGACGTAGCGAAGGTCAGGGCAGACGGCACAGGATCAGAAGCGGTAGTCACTAGCAACAGGTCAAGGCAGGCAGCACGGCTTCAGAGGCGGAGGTCACAGGCAAGGGTCGGCAACTGGCAGGGAACACTTTAATGGAATGGAACCGCTTTCTCTCGGCATGAGGCACAAAGATCCGGCAAGGGCAGGAAGGGGCAGGGAACATTTATAGGCACTTTGGACCAGGCACCAATTAATGGTGCGCTGGCCCTTTAAATATCATGAAGCCGGCGTGCGTGCGCCCCAGAGAGCGGGGATGCGCGCGCCGGGGGACAGAGAGGATGCACGGAGCCGCAGGAGTTAAGGGGCGGCATCGGAATGCGGCACATGCGCGGGGACCTCCCGCCATGCTAACCGCATTCCTGAGAGGGCAAACTCTGCACTCCCGGTCAGTGTGTCTGACCGGGACGCGCAGGGACGCTGGGGACCGGGACGGAGGCAGTGGGCGCTCCGGTCCAGGAGCGAGGAACGGAGCGCTGACTGTAACAAGGGCTTTTTCTCCTGACTATGAAAACACATCCACATATGGGGTAACGTGCTGGGCGGGCGCACAACAAGGCTCAGAAGTCATAGATGAAAATACAAAAATGAAACACCCTCATGTGACACCATTACAGAAAGTACCCACCCTGAGGAATGGGTATAGGTATAGGTAAAGAGGACATTTTGAACGCACGGGTGTTTCCTAAATTTATTTTCCAGGAGTGGATGAAGGGTAGCTTTTGAAAATTGCAATTTTCAACCTATGCTCTGCTTCATTTTTCTCGGAACAACTAACATGTGACTCAGAATTGTCGCCTGGAAATACGACAGAGCTCATTAGCAAGAACTTTTTGCATTTGAGGCCTATGTTTCTTACGGACCTAACAGTTACATACATTCAGAGGAAAATACAAGAAAGGAACACCCACATGTGAGCCTATTACAAACAGTACACCCCCTAGGGAAGGTGTATAGGGGTGAAGTGGAGATTTGAAACAGACTGATGTTCCCTAATTTTTTTTTCCAGGAATGGATGAAGTGTACTATGGGGGGGGGGGGGGGGTAATGAAAATTGAAATTTTAATACTGATATGCCAATTCCCAGAATGATGACCCAGAGTATAGCCGAAAGTAAAAATGATGCCGGCCCCAAACCCTAGGCTCTAAATCATCATTCTGGGAATGTGATGTGTGTGGCCGTCCCTAACCTGTTATCTCAAATGTGCACCCTGCTCAGGTGGGGAGAGAGCGCTGGGCATTTGAGGCAACTGCAAACCCCCAATACTATTGACTCTGTGTCCCATGACCCATTTTTGGGGGGCAAAAAAAGATATCAGGGGTATTGAGAAAGAGATTTTGGGATTTTTTTTTTGGGGGGGGGGGTGATTTGGTTTCAAAATTTGGAAGACAATGTACTTTGGACTGGTACATTGGAGTCGAATTCTGGGGAATGAAAATCAGGTTAAAGGATAAAAAATGTAGTACTCCATGGAAGTGTGATACTCCCTGAAGCAATCCTTAATGCAGAGGCCCGGATGATCGGGGCAAGTGTCACACTGAGTGGTGGTGTCCTTACAAATCCCTCTTTTGCGGCACACTCTGCGTTTTTTCTGGGATCGTCCCTTCTTTCCAGTGTGGGGGACCTCACCTGGAAAGTATTGGCCGGGGACGATCCGGGGGCCCACAGTTCCAGAGGTGCTCTGAGCCGCTCTTTGGCGGTCACCAAAGATGAGGGCCTTTAGAACTTCCTGAAACTACAGGTATGTCCCTGTGTTGCCAGCGTACTGGAACAGTACAAAAGAGTTGTACATGGCAACCTGTACCATATAGACCACAACTTTTTTGTACCATACCTTTGTTTTCCGCATGGCATTATATGACTTGAGGACTTGATCAGAAAGATCAACTCCCCCCATATACCGATTGTAGTCCAGAATACAATCGGGCTTGAGGACCGGTCCCCTTGGTACCTCGCACAGGGACAGGGGTGCTGCCGTTCCTATGGATTGTGGTGAGAATAAGCACATCCCTCTTGTCCTTATACCTGACCAGCAACAGGTTTTCATGGGTAAGGTTACGGGACTCACCCTGGGGGATAGGAGTCTGCAGGAGATAGGAAGAATGGCTTCTTTTATTTTTCCGGACTGTCCCACAAGCGAGCGTGTATCTGGTTGCAAAGGTGGTAACCTTTATCTAGCAATGTTTGCAAAAGGCCCCAAACAATTTTTCCGCTAACATCCAGAGTGGGGGGACATTCTGGGGGTTCAATTCGGGAATCTTGTCCCTCATACACCATAAACTTGCAAGTGTACCCTGAGGTACTCTCGCAAAGTTTATACATCTTCATGGCATACCGCGCTCGCTTGGTAGGAATGTATTGCCGGAAGCTGAGTCTCCCCTTAAAGCTGATGAGAGACTCATCAATAGTGACCTCCCTTCCAGGGACATAAGCCTCCCAAAATTTGACCCCGAAGTGATTGATGACCGGCCTGATTTTATACAGGCGGTCATACGCGAGATCAGTTCAGCATAATGCAAACATTTCCGAATGGCCAAGAAACAAGGAACGTGTCATGGCCATATTGTAGAGCGGGGTCTGGTAAAGGACACCCCACTCCAATACTGCCGGAAACTGGGTTTCTTGACCAGGCCCATATGCAGTCCTCATTTATGTCCTCATTTTGACTGCATCGACTGGGAACCAGCCGCTGAGCCTAGCCAAGAATGAGCCTGGGTGTGCAACGACAAACTGTTGGGCGTACAGGTTCGTCTGCTCAACCATCAGATTGACATAGTCGTCACTGAAAAAAAACCTGAAATAGTCCATTTCAGTGAACCCGACGATGTCAATCTTGATTCCTGAGTCGCCAACAACTCAGGAATCACGGGGCTCGTGGTCCGCTGGCTGAGTCCAGACAAGTTCTCCGGTATGGGGCACCAGTGAACTTGGCTGGGGGGCTTGACTAGTATGAGGGCCAGGGGGACTCATACTAGCATGGGGCACAGGGTCAGGAGCAGAGGAGGTTTGCAGACCCGCAACTAGATGATGAGGAGGACTAGGAAATAAGGAAGGTCGGGTCTTCCTCATCCTCTGAGGCGCTTCCAGTGTCTGAGGCAAGTACGGCATATGCCTCTCTGCTGAAAACGCCATGCGGGCCATTTCCCCACTCTAATGGGGGGTGAAGTGTAAATATGTGGGGGGAAAAACTTTATTCGTGTATGTGCTGCGTGTGGTGTGGTGCGATAATGCCTCCCTAACACGCCCTAACCTAACCTAACTAACTAAACCCGCCCTAACAGAAAAAATATAAAATAAAGAGGGAGAAAAAACTTTTTTTTAAAAAAGGACTTCTAGCGCAAAAAATTCCCTGCACCCAAAAAAGCGTGTACCTAATCAGTGGTGTGCGCACTGATTAGCGCTTGGTGGCTGCAGGGAGTGCAGAAGTCAGTGGAGAGTCAAGCCGCTCAGTCCAGAACAGTGGCTGGTGGTACATACACAGACCCCCACACAAAATACCCGAAAAATAAAATAAATGCTTAACCCCGAAAAGCACCCGCCTGGCAGGCCGCACACAGAGGTACGGTCCATCTACACAGCACAGGCCAATAAGTGCAAAAAATAAAAAAGCCACTATAACCCGAAAAAGTGCCTGCACCATAAAAAAAACACTGATCAGTACTACAGGACTGATAAGCGGCGGGTGGTCTTTAGCTAACGGCGGTGGACTGCTCTTTTCTAGCTAAGAGGGTCCGGCCATAGCAAAAAAAAAAAAGGTCTGCACCAAAAAGAAACCCTGGCAACAGACCACAGCGACCCAGTAGGGCCGGGGTCACGCAGGTAAAGGTACTACGGACCCGCGGACACCTAAATATAGTACACTGCAAAAAAAATATATATATTTTTTTAACTCCTAACTGTCCTTACCTAATCTTAAAGCTCACCCTTACTGCTTAATGTGCGAAGGGGCCACATAAAGGGGGCAAGGGGGTACATTTTGTGACTTTTTTCGCTATGAGGGGGGAGATGGAGGCACGGGGCAGCGTGCTCCTGATCCCACCTCCCCCCTCTCCATACTGCAGTGATTGGTGCGGTCACCACGGCCACCCAATCACTGCTGTACTGGGGGGTGGCAACAGTGCTGCCCCCCAGTACTGTATGGATGATGATTGGTGGTGTCTGTTACACCACCTATCATCATCCTTATCCGGGTCCTGGGGTGACATGTGACCCAGAAGTGCCGCAAACCGTCGGTGAGTATTTACCGGCGAACGGCAGCGTTCGCCGATATGAGGGAATCTCAGGATCCCCTCCGGCGATAAGACGCGATGTCTGCTGAATGATTTCAGCAGGCATTCCGGTCCGGTCCGGGAACCGGAATCGACGACATGGGTGGGGTCTCAGGACCCCCCTGGGCAATATGCCAGGATGCCTTCTGAATGATTTCAGCAGGCACCCCGGTCTGGTTCCCGTCCGGCTAGCGGCAGGGACCGAATTTCCCACAGGCGTACCCATACACCCTGGGTCCTTAAGGACTCAGGATGCAGGGCGTATGCATACGCCCTGCGTCCTGAAGAGGTTAAGAGAGAGCAGTGTAAACCCATGTGACCCTGCCTGCCAATGGGAAACCCTGGATTCTTGCCCCTATAGTATAGTGGGGGAGGAGTTGCCCCTGTTGAGTTCAGTGCTAGTCACTGTAGAGAATAGTTGTCCTGAGCCGCTAAGTGTGGTTAAGGTGTGTTGTGTGTGAAGAAGCCTCAAGCAAAGGCCCAGATCAAATCTACTTTATCGGTCATTCTGATGGGAACACCCGCACAATGGAAGTTCATGCCCTGGTGGAGGAAGCTACAAGACCTTGATAGAACCATATCTACCGGGATCAATCTTCAAGTCTCTCAGGTCAGTATCAATTTATTGGGTGAAAGCACCACAAGTCCCAGCAAGGCAACAGGGCTCCCAAGGGGTTACACTGCATCCTCCCACTCTGCACCATACTGTCAGTGTAAGGCTGGGTTCACACTACGTTTTGTCCCATACGGGAGCGCATACGGCAGGGGGGAGCTAAAATCTCGCGCTCCCGTATGTCACCGTATGCGCTCCCGTATGCCATTCATTTCAATGAGCCGACCGGAGTGAAACGTTCGGTCCGGTCGGCTCATTTTTGCGCCGTATGCGCTTTTACAACCGGACCTAAAACTGTGGTCAACCACGGTTTTAGGTCCGGTTGTAAAAGCGCATACGGCGCAAAAATGAGCCGACCGGACCGAACGTTTCACTCCGGTCGGCTCATTGAAATGAATGGCATACGGGAGCGCATACGGTGACATACGGGAGCGCGAGATTTTAGCTCCCCCCTGCCGTATGCGCTCCCGTATGGGACAAAACGTAGTGTGAACCCAGCCTAATACCATCTGCACCCTGCTCAGTAAAGACAGTTATCCGTAACCTGACTTCAGTGTGTTTCTTTACTCTTCGTGTCTGGCCCAGGAGAAGCTGTCTCCAACCTCGGACCGTGTATAGGCTAACGCTGCATTGGCATCACAAAGTGATAAGGTATTTCCCTACACCACCATGGTACCACATCTCTGACAAGGTATGTGATTTGTGGTGTCACTTCCCCATACTAAGTACACTCCTAGTACATTTCTTTGCCGTTGATACTCGTTCTTGCCCACTATTTTGTGAGGGTATGGAGGTTTATTGATTTCATTGTCATGGTTATTCTATACCTAGTCCAAAGCCTGTCTACTGTCAGGGCCTTTTGACTCTAGTTTTATTGTCTCACACCAGTCAGGTGTTATATACCTGTATCTGTACACAATGGCCCTCATTTACTAAGCTAAAACCCACTAGTTTTTGTCGGGTTTTTCCAAGTTATTTTGGTGCACAGTGGCCCTCATTTACTAAGAAAATCGGGTTGTAAGTCTATCTTGCTTTCTTACCCGACTGCTTTTTTCCCCTGGTATTTATTATTATGTCGCATCTTGTTTGTCGCACGTGGGTTTTGTTGGTTTTGGTTTCCAACTCCTCTGAGCTGTCGGGAAAAAATCCACAACAATACAACAAATTCGGGTTGGAAACGTGGGAAAGCTCAGAAATGTCGGGTAACGCCCCTTTTTCGGGTTTGGCAGAATCCACATCGGGTCCGTCGGGAAAAAATTTTGCATGGTGTCGCAGACTGGCGCACGATGTCTGCGACATGGCGCAGACAAAGATGCGACAAAAAAAAAACGACAAAAGAGGTCGGGTTTAGAATAGTAAATGAGGGCCAGTGTCTGAGACATGTCTGAGACACTGGGCCTCATTTACTAAGCTGAAACCGACCAGTTTTTGTCTGGTTATTTTGCCTGAGACATGTCTGCGCCAGTGTGCGACAGTCTGCGCCTGAAAAACCCGACAAACGCGAAAAGGGGGCGTGGTCTGTCGCGAAAGGGGCGTGGTCGGCAAAGGGGGCGTGGTTTCGCAACCCGACCGATTTACTATGGAATTCACAGAAAATCCTGAGGGTAAATGGCTGGAAAAATCGACCTAGAAATAGCTGGTCAGAAAATGTTCCCGACTTTTCACAATAGTAAATAGAGAGGAATCCCGCATGTCTGAAACAACTTTTTCCACTAGTAAAAACCCGACAATCTTAGTAAATGAGGCCTACTGTGCGACAGTGTGCACCAGGAAAATCCAAATAACCCGACATTGCATTGTAAAAAGCCAAAAAAGGGGCATGGTCTGTCGCAAGGGGGTGTGTGGTCGGTCCAAAAAGGGGCGTGGTTTCACAACCCCACCTGTTTACTTTTGAATTCAGAGAAAATCCTCTGAATAAATGGCTGGAAATTTCCACCTAGAAAAAGCTGGTTAGAAAATGTTCCCGACTTCTGTGATCCCCATAGTAAATAGAGAGGAATCCTACAAGTCTGAAATAACATTTCACACTAGTAAAAACCCAACACTCTTAGTAAATGAGGCCCAATATTCCTTGAGGTCATGACCCTTCCTCCTTTTCCTTTCTACCATGTGGCTGATTATTCTTGCAGGTTCTGCCAAACCAAATCTCCAAAAGTTCAAGTCTGAGCCGAACAAAATTTTAAGCAAAGTTCTGACGAAATTTGGGTTCTACATGTTCAGTTCGCTTATCTCTACCATGCAGTACCAATTGAGCAGCCTACCTTAGTATTGTTTCAGACTGTGTCTTTTTCTTCATGGCCAAAGTGAAACCGTATTATATACCGTATATACTCGAGTATAAGCCGACCCTGGGAAAAACTTATTGACTCAAGTATAAGCCTAGGGTGTAAAAATCATCATCCCCCTGTCACCATCCCAACCCCCTCTGTCATCATCCCGACCCCTGTTATCATCCAGACCCCCATTATCCCCCCTGTCATCATCCAGACCCCCCTCATCCCCCCTGTCATCATCTAGACCAGTGGTTCTTAACCTGGGTTCGATCGAACCCCAGGGGTTCGGTGAGTCAGTCCTGGGGGTTCGATGGGGGAGGTCGCAACAGGACAGGCAAACCAAGCAATTGCTTGGGGCCCCAAGCTGGCCCGGGGCCCCGAGCAGAGCCGGTGTTTGCCCATCCTGTAGCGACGGGGCAATTCCCCCCATAACTTTTAACTCCCTGCGGCCCCCTCGTTAAGTTTAAAAAAGCGTCCCATGCGTGCGCCCATGGAAACTAAAGCGCCGATGACCGGAGTATAGAGAAGGAGGAAGACGCGCGCTGGCCAGCTTGGTAAGTGACCAGCGGCACGTCATCTTCGGTGCTCCGACCACCGGTCCCGAGACCTACTGCTAAAGCCGGAGCGGTGGTCGGAGCACTGAAGTGGGCAGTACACAGCCATACAGCCTCCAGCCATACACTGCCTACATCAGTGGTCTTCAACCTGTGGACCTCCAGATGTTGCAAAACTACAACTCCCAGCATACCCGGACAGCCAACGGCTGGGAGTTGTAGTTTTGAAACATCTGGAGGTCCACAGGTTGAAGACCACTGGCCTGCCTAATGTGGGGGAACACTGCCTGCCTAATGTGGGGGAACACTGCCTGCTTAAAGGGGTACTCCGCCCCTAGACATCTTATCCCCTATCCAAAGGATAGGGGATAAGATGTCAGATCGCCGGGGTCCCGCTGCTGGGGACCCCGGGGATCGCTGCTGCAGCACCCCACTATCATTACTGCACAGAGCGAGATCGCTCTGCACGTAATGACGGGCAATACAGGGGCCGTAGCATCGTTATGTCACGGCTCCACCCCTCGTGATGTCACGGCCCGCCCCCGTCAATAAAAGTCTATGGGAGGGGGCGTGGCGGTCGACACGCCCCTGCCATAGACTTGCATTAAGGGGACGGGCCGTGATGTCATGAGGGGCGGAGCCATGACATCACGCTGCTCCGGCCCCTGTATCGCCCATCATTACTCACAGAGCGAACTCACTCTGTGCAGTAATGATGGCGGGGTGCCGCAGTGGCGATCCCCGGGGTCCCCAGCAGCGGGACCCCGGCGATCTGACATCTTATCCCCTATCCTTTGGATAGGGGATAAGATGCCAGGGGCGGAGTACCCCTTTAATGTGGGGGAACACTGCCTGCCTAATGTGGGGGAACACTGCCTAATATGGGGGAACACTGGGCCTAATGTGGGGGAACACTGCCTGTTCCTAATGTGTGGGGGGAACACTGCCTACCTAATGTGGGGGAACACTGTCTACCTAATGTGGAGGAACACTGCCATTGTTGCGAAAATGACATGAGAGTGGCACTTGCCAAGGTAAAGCCGCACATTTCTGAACTGGTCTCTGAAAGATAACAGCAAAAGTCACACTGATTTGCAGTACATATTCATTATGTTTTTGTGTGAAAATCATGTTTTCATGGTTTTGTTCTTTGTTCTTAATGGTTTTGTTCATTTTGTGCACCTATGTATAAATATATACTTAAATATATACCTCCTATATTTGGAATTTGAAAAAATCATATTTTATTTTTCCAATTAAAGGGGTACTCCTGTGAAAACCTTTTTTCTTTTAAATCAACTGGTGCCAGAAAGTTAAACAGATTTCTGTTTCTTCTATTAAAAAATCTTAATCCTTCCTGTACTTATTAGCTGCTGAATACTACAGAGGAAATTCTTTTCTTTTTGGAATTCTCTCTGATGACATCATGAGCACAGTTCTCTTTGCTGACATCATTATAATAATAAGAACTCTTATTTATTGTTGGCCTTAGTGGGATTTGAACGTAAGTCCCCAGCACTGCAAGGCAGCAGTGCTAACCACTGAGCCACCATGCTGCCCTTAGCATACATCTGCTATGCACGGTTGCTAAAATGGACAGAGATGTCAGCAGAGAGCACTGTGCTCGTGATGTCATCAGTGTTCCAAAAAGAAAGGAATTTCCTCTGTAGCATTCAGCAGCTAATCAGTACTGGAAGGATTATGATTTTTTAATAGAAGTAATTTACAAATATTACAATGAAAAAGAGGTAGCGTGCACTCACCGCGGGTAAACAGCTGCAGGCCCAAGGTCCGGGATCACCACGACATAGACGAAGACGGTAAGGGGCGCTCAGAGGCTACGCCGGCTGTTTCGGACGTAGGAACGTCCTTCTTCCGGCCTCAACGTTCACGTCATAGCGTTGCCCTTTTATGGAAGTCCGTAGATAACGGGAGTAACCATAGAAACATGTAAACTATGGGTAAACGTGTGGATCAAAAGGGAAGGTCCAGAAAAGCGAAAGAGAAAGAAAGAAATAGGCTCCATTGCCAGATAATGGAGAATAGAGCTATTAATGTAAACTATACATAAATAGTGTTAACTATAATGAAAGTATAGACTTCAATAGCAGCAAGTTGCTAGACCCTGAAAAGTGAATAAAATAATAAGTAAATAGTGATTGAAAAGATGATAATAAAGAAGGTAGAAAAACAGAAATGTGTATAATTGAATATCTTAATATAATAAAGTGCAGATAGAGACTAGTGTAATTAATTTAAGAAGGGGGACATGTCGAGCCGCTCATTCAGCCCAGCCGGGCCCTGAGCGCTACATCTGAGAATATAACGTGCTTCACATTGGAGAAGAATATTCTCTCTATCTCCTCCTTGGTTAAGGACTGGAATTTTTTCGATTCCACCAAAACGCAAAACATCTGCATCGTTGTTGTGCATTTCGTGCAGATGTTTCGCTAAGCGTGGGGGACCTGTTCCTTTGGAGAGCGTGTATTTATGTTCGCGAAACCTAGCACAGAGTTGTCTCTTGGTCTTTCCTATGTAGTATCTATGACAAGGGCAGATTATGTAATAGACGACAAAAGTGGTTTTGCATGTGATTAATTGTCTAACAGAAATAGAATAACCACCGAGGGTGAGATGTTTAGCTCCTGTGTTGAATTTGCAAAATTTGCAGGATCCGCAGCGATGGTTACCTACTGGAGAATGGTTCTGTAGCCAAGATTCATTAAGGGGTGAAGTATGTTGCTTAAGTTTCTCACCAATAGTTTGATTCTTCCGGTAGGTAATTAACGGACATAGTTTATGACGTCGTTCATTTGAGTATTCTTAAATGAGAAAGTGAATCTACGTGCTGTATCTTGATTCGTTTTTTTCTTGGATCTTTTGTACTGTATCAAATCATTTCTGTTCATTTCTTCAACTTTATTGAACGCT
This sequence comes from Hyla sarda, assembly GCF_029499605.1. Lineage (NCBI taxonomy): Eukaryota > Metazoa > Chordata > Amphibia > Anura > Hylidae > Hyla > Hyla sarda. Next base: position 189,719,013 of record NC_079195.1, on the reverse strand, counting down.
GTCTGGATGATATTGACAGGGTATCCGCGAGCCAACAAACGTTTTTTTAGATCTTCTGCTTGCGCTAAATAAGAGACATGTTCACTATTTAGCCTTTTTAGATGCAAGAATTGACTAAAGGGAATAGCACGCTTAGTGTGTGCAGGGTGTGAACTCTTAAAATGAAGTAGACTGTTGCGGGCTATTTCTTTTCTGTAGCCCTCTGTGTGCAGGCCTTGAGGTGTTTTAATGATCCTGATATCAAGGAAGTCCAGATGACTTTGGCAGAAGACGGATGTAAACCGCATGTTCATTGTGTTAGAGTTTAAATAGCCGACAAAACAATTGAAGTGGTCCTCGGATCCTTCCCATAGGAGTAGCACGTCGTCTATGTAACGCTTGTATCCTTTGATGTTGCTGACATAGGTGTTGTTAGTAGAGAATATATATTTATGTTCGAATACTGCAAGAAAGATGTTCGCGAAGGTACAGGAGACCGATGTACCCATTGCAGTTCCTGTCCTTTGACGGAACCACTGGTTCTCATACTGAAAATAATTATTCTCTAGAATAATGGTTATTGCTTTGGATATAAAATTAATGAAAGTAGGAGATTTCCCTGCTTGACTGAGGAAGAACCTGACAGCCTGCACACCCGCACCAATAGGGATGCGAGTGTACAGGCTCTCAACGTCTATACTAGTAAGATGGTAATGGTTAGTCCAGGTGACATTATGTAGATATTGAAGGACATCGCCGGAATCTTTTAAGTATGAAGGAATAGAGGGTAGAAGGGGCCGTAATAGCCACTCTATATATTTTGACAGATATTCAGTCGCGGAGCCGATCCCCGCGACGATAGGTCGTCCGGGGGGGTCGGTCCGCGACTTATGAATCTTCGGCAAAATATACCATTTAGGTTTCTTAGGTGCGACGGGTATCAACCGTTCTGCAGTAGAGTGATTTAAGACTCCCATTTCAACGGCTCGACGAAGAAAAGATCGAAGCGTATCCATGACCCTTCTTGTTGGATCAGTTAACACTTTTTCATAAGTAGTGCGATCTGTCAGCTGTCGCTTGGCCTCTCCTTCGTATTGAGATGATGACATTACGACGATCGAACCGCCCTTATCAGCTCTTGTTACTATTAAGTTTCTCTGTTGAGAGAGCCAGGTTAACATCTTCTGTTCTTCCCTAGTCAAATTTTTAAGTGGAGCTGGATAAATAAGGCATTTCAAATCCTGTGTAACAGATTGTGTAAATAGGTCTAGAGGTGATCCAGGAGGAACTGAAGGGTTAAAGGTAGATTGACGTCCGCTATTAAACCTAGGATAACCGAGGGTTGGCACTGCTATATCGATGTCTTCTGTCTGTGGATCTGCTAATTCGGCTAGCATTCTAATATGTGATATTTCCTCATCATTGTGGCCACTTGCAGGAATAAAACCTAATGGTCCTATTGTGCAGGGTCTTTCACCCTCTCTCACAGGGTCATCTGATGTTTTGTTCCCTTTTTTGCTAAAGAATTTATGTAGTTGGATTTTACGGACACCCTTAAAAAGATCAATCTCGAATTGAGGCATGTCGAAAGATTCGCACACGCCAAAATTGAGACCTTTGGATAATAATAAGATACATTCGGTAGGTAGGTCTATGCCTGAAATATTTATTACATTCGTTGTTCCTGGTTCCAGGTCACTGTTTTCTTCCTGACCATGGTCCTTGTGGGACCTCTTCCTTTTTCTTCTTCCCCTTCGAGTCTTCCTCCTAAAGGGAGGTTCGGGGTGTCATGTGAATCAGATTTGGCTCCTGTATCTCTCATGTTGTCGTCGCTGGTATCAGAATCAGTTGTCCAATAATCGGATGGACGTTTCTTTTTTTGGGCACGTCTTCTCGGGTTATTCCTATTGTTTCTATTGTTAGGTCGTTGAGTACGTGGTTTATGTTGTCGCCAAGAAAAAATCATGTTATTCTCATAATCTGTTTTATCGCGTAGGAACTTATCACGTTTATTTTCTTTAACTTCAATTTCTGTTAATTTAATTTTCTTATCAAGATTATTAAAGAAAGTGAAGGCTTGATGATCCGTTAGTCTCAGGCGTAACTCGTTTTTTGCGCGACATAATTCTTCTGTAGTTCGCACGTAGTCAAGTTCTGTTTGTTCTAGTATAATATTCAACAGGTTTTCTGCGTGGGTAAGATGGGCTTTATTCCATGCTTCTAGGAATGATGGATTATTATGGAATTGCGATGGTACTTTGTAAGATCGTAGTCCTCTAGGGACTCTTCCACTGTCTCTATATGCTTTCAAGGAGTTCACTGTCCAAAAGGACCTAAGCTCCTTGTCAGCTAGAGAAGTAATCCTATATTCTAAAGCTTTTACACTGAGTACTTTAACTTCGTCCAGGGAGTTGCAGGACATGAAAAACGCCCCTGCGTCTTGTCTATCGGTGTTAGTGGAGCCAGAGGCTCCAGCTGGTGGGGTATCTGTATCCATAACTTAATAATATATATAGAAATAAGGCTGAATAGGGTGCTCATCAATCCAGAAAAACAAGTAATAGCAGAGCAAAATAGCCTAAAACCATAGAAGGAGGAGAGAGCACACCGTGCAGCTAAACGTGCAGTTATACGATACCGCTGGTGTACACTGGCAGCCTCCGGACCCGATAAATTACAAAGCAGCACCTGCGGGGTGCACACACTAGATAAAGTATCCAATAATACAATGAAAAAGAGGTAGCGTGCACTCACCGCGGGTAAACAGCTGCAGGCCCAAGGTCCGGGATCACCACGACATAGACGAAGACGGTAAGGGGCGCTCAGAGGCTACGCCGGCTGTTTCGGACGTAGGAACGTCCTTCTTCCGGCCTCAACGTTCACGTCATAGCGTTGCCCTTTTATGGAAGTCCGTAGATAACGGGAGTAACCATAGAAACATGTAAACTATGGGTAAACGTGTGGATCAAAAGGGAAGGTCCAGAAAAGCGAAAGAGAAAGAAGGAAATAGGCTCCATTGCCAGATAATGGAGAATAGAGCTATTAATGTAAACTATACATAAATAGTGTTAACTATAATGAAAGTATAGACTTCAATAGCAGCAAGTTGCTAGACCCGAAAAGTGAATAAAATAGTAAGTAAATAGTGATTGAAAAGATGATAATAAAGAAGGTAGAAAAACAGAAATGTGTATAATTGAATATCTTAATATAATAAAGTGCAGATAGAGACTAGTGTAATTAATTTAAGAAGGGGGACATGTCGAGCCGCTCATTCAGCCCAGCCGGGCCCTGAGCGCTACATCTGAGAATATAACGTGCTTCACATTGGAGAAGAATATTCTCTCTATCTCCTCCTTGGTTAAGGACTGGAATTTTTTCGATTCCACCAAAACGCAAAACATCTGCATCGTTGTTGTGCATTTCGTGCAGATGAATCTTGGCTACAGAACCATTCTCCAGTAGGTAACCATCGCTGCGGATCCTGCAAATTTTGCAAATTCAACACAGGAGCTAAACATCTCACCCTCGGTGGTTATTCTATTTCTGTTAGACAATTAATCACATGCAAAACCACCTTTGTCGTCTATTACATAATCTGCCCTTGTCATAGATACTACATAGGAAAGACCAAGAGACAACTCTGTGCTAGGTTTCGCGAACATAAATACACGCTCTCCAAAGGAACAGGTCCCCCACGCTTAGCGAAACATCTGCACGAAATGCACAACGATGCAGATGTTTTGCGTTTTGGTGGAATCGAAAAAATTCCAGTCCTTAACCAAGGAGGAGATAGAGAGAATATTCTTCTCCAATGTGAAGCACGTTATATTCTCAGATGTAGCGCTCAGGGCCCGGCTGGGCTGAATGAGCGGCTCGACATGTCCCCCTTCTTAAATTAATTACACTAGTCTCTATCTGCATTTTATTATATTAAGATATTCAATTATACACATTTCTGTTTTTCTACCTTCTTTATTATCATCTTTTCAATCAGTATTTACTTATTATTTTATTCACTTTTCGGGTCTAGCAACTTGCTGCTATTGAAGTCTATACTTTCATTATAGTTAACACTATTTATGTATAGTTTACATTAATAGCTCTATTCTCCATTATCTGGCAATGGAGCCTATTTCCTTCTTTCTCTTTCGCTTTTCTGGACCTTCCCTTTTGATCCACACGTTTACCCATAGTTTACATGTTTCTATGGTTACTCCCGTTATCTACGGACTTCCATAAAAGGGCAACGCTATGACGTGAACGTTGAGGCCGGAAGAAGGACGTTCCTACGTCCGAAACAGCCGGCGTAGCCTCTGAGCGCCCCTTACCGTCTTCGTCTATGTCGTGGTGATCCCGGACCTTGGGCCTGCAGCTGTTTACCCGCGGTGAGTGCACGCTACCTCTTTATCATTGTATTATTGGATACTTTATCTAGTGTGTGCACCCCGCAGGTGCTGCTTTGTAATTTATCGGGTCCGGAGGCTGCCAGTGTACACCAGCGGTATCGTATAGCTGCACGTTTAGCTGCACGGTGTGCTCTCTCCTCCTTCTATGGTTTTAGGCTAATTTACAAATATGTTTAACTTTCTGTCACCAGTTGATATTTAAAGTAAAAAAGGTTCACCGGAATGCGCATATGAAACTGGTGGGGTTCAGTATCTCCAACAAGGTTAAGAACCACTGATCTAGACCTTCGCCATTATACATACCCCCCCCCCCCTCTCTTGTTCTCTACTCACTTCCCCAATTGTAGCTCTGTTGGTCCTTCCCTAGCAGCCATCCATTGTCGCCCATCTAAGCTGCGGGGACCGTCCAAATTCCAAGGGGAGAGTTGAGCCAGTCCGGGCTGTCCATCTTGACTGCAAGGCCCTCTTCTCCACTCCGGGCCTGCCCCATACTAGTGATGTTGCATTGATGACGCTGCGGAGGGAAGTCCGTGCGCAGGGACGCCCCTGATGTCATGGACGTCTGCTGCACCCAGACGTCCTTGTGCGGCTGCTTCAATGCAGCGTCACTAGTCTGGGGCTGGCCCGGAGCAGTGAAGAGGGCCTTCGAGTCTAGATGGATGGCCCGGACTGGCTCACCCTCCCCACTGAAATTTGGATGGTCCCTGCAGCGTAGTTGAGTGCGATGGACGCCTGGCCCATCCCCCTCGCCACCCCCGCCAGTATGCCTGCGATTTTTTTCTTCACTCGAGTATAAGCCGAGGGGGATGTTTTCAGCACGGAAAATTGCTGAAAAACTCGTCTTATACTTGAGTATATACGGTATGTATCAGGAGGAGGTGAATCACACCAGTTGTGTATCAGTAAAGAGAGAAAAGAAAGGGAACCTTCAGATTCTGAAGGGGAAGGGAGAAGCACAATGGAGAAGAGATCTATTATGCTGGGTTCACACTGCAGAATTTCTGGGCCGAATTTCTGCCAGAGATCGAGCTGGCGGCGCTAGGACCGAGCAGACTGCATTGCTGCCCCATAGACTGCAATGCATTTCTGGGTGGATCTTTTGGGAGATCCGCTCAGAAATGAATTGACATCTATGGGGCGGCAATGTAGTCAACGCGGTCCTAGTGCCGCCAGCTCTAACTCAGGCAGAAATTCTGCCCAGAGATTATTCAGTGTGAACCCAGCCTTAGGGTCTATTCACACGGCAGAATTCTGCCGTAAATTAAAGCCCATAGACTTCTATGGGATTTTGCACTCCCATTCACACTTCTGAATTTCCGCTTGCAGAATTCCACAAGCGGAAACTCAGAAGTGTTAATGAGAGTGCAGAATCCTATAGAAGTCTGTGTGCTCTAATTTGAGGTGGAATTCTGCAAGTGGAAATTCTGCCATGTGAATAGACCCTTAGGGTATTTAAAAGGAAAATGAATACAGAAATGCAGATGCATTTGTATTTGAAAGCTAGTGAAGGCAGGTTAATCCTGGACACACATATTACATCTATATAGCCTGAAACTTAGTGCAACTTTACCACTCATGGTGACAACTTTTTATGGCATAGCCACAGAATATCCCATAAATGCCTATTGATGAGTATCTCACACTCTCCAAACAACCCTCTTCTTTGGGACAATATGGAATGTATTGGCTATGTGGCCTAGGTGGTTCTGTTTATAGAAGGACAAAGCTTGGAGATGGAGGACAGTTTATCTGCCCCGGGTGCCTGATGCCAGGGAAAAGATAACCAGCTCTGTTTCCTTGACCAGGGTATTTACATGCAGAGCTAGGTCAGTGATCTGAATTTCTGCCCTGGATAAATGAAAGTTTAGATACAAGTTTGCTTTAACCCCTTAAGGACCAGGCCATTTTACACCTTAAGGACCAGAACATTTTTTGAACATCTGACCACTGTCACTTTAAACATTAATAACTCTGGAATGCTTTTACTTATCATTCTGCTTTCGAGATTGTTTTTTCGTGACATATTCTACTTTAACATAGGGGTAAATTTTTGTGGTAACTTGCATCCTTTCTTGGTGAAAAATCCCCAAATTTGATGAAAAAAAAATGAACATTTTTCTAACTTTTAAGCACTCTGCTTCTAAGGAAAATGGATATTCAAAAAAAATGTTTTGGTTCACAAATACAATATGTCTACTTTACGTTTGCATCATACAATTTATGAGTTTTTACTTTTGGAAGACACCAGAGGGCTTCAAAGTTTTGAATTTTGAAATTTTTCACAAAAAAAAGTCACTATTTTTTTAGTGACCAGTTCAGGTTTGAAGTGGATATGAAGGGTCTTCATATTAGAAATACCCCATAAATGACCCCATTATAAAAACTGCACCCCCAAAGTATTCAAAATGACATTCAGTAAGTGTGTGTGTTTCACAGGAGTAGCAGCAAAGTGAAGGGGAAAATTCAAAATCTTCATTTTTTACACTCGCATGTTCTTGTAGACCCAATTTTTGAATTTTTGCAAGGGGTAAAAAGGAGAAAATGTTTACTTGTATTTGAAACCCAATTTCTCTCGAGTAAGCACATACCTCATATGTCTAAGTAAAGTGTTCGGCGGGCGCAGTAGAGGGCTCAGAAGGGAAGGAGCGACAAATGATTTTTGGGGGGCATGTCACCTTTAGGAAGCCCCTGTGGTGCCAGAACAGCAAAAAAAAAAAAACCTACATGGCATACCATTTTGGAAACTAGACCCCTCAGGGAACATAACAAGGGGTATGTCACGATGCCGGCTGGCAGGTAGTGAATCCTCTGTGCCAGAGAGGGATGGCGAGGACCGTGCTAGTGGACCGGTTCTAAGCCACTACAGGTTTTCACCAGAGCCCGCCGCAAAGCGGGATGGTCTTGCTGCGGCGGTAGTGACCAGGTCGTATCCACTAGCAACGGCTCACCTCTCTGACTGCTGAAGATAGGCGAGGTACAAGGGAGTAGGCAGAAGCAAAGTCGGACGTAGCAGAAGGTCGGGGGCAGGCGGCAAGGTTCGTAGTCAGGGGCAACGGCAGGAGGTCAGGAACACGGGCTAGGAACAAACAAGGGAACGCTTTCACTAGGCACAAGTGCAACAAGATCCGGCCAGGGAGTGCAGGGGAAGTGAGGTGATATAGGGAAGTGCACAGGTGGAAACTAATTAAGCTAATTGGAAGATTGGGCCAGGCACCATCATAGGTGCACTGGCCCTTTAAATCGCAGAGACCCGGCGCGCGCGCGCCCTAGGGAGCGGGGCCGCGCGCGCCGGGACAGGACCGACGGAGAGCGAGTCAGGTACGGGGACCGGGGCGCGCATCGCGAGCGGGCGCCACCCGCATCGCGAATCGCATCCCGGCTGGAGGCGGGACCGCAGCGCACCCGGTCAGTGGATCTGACCGGGGCGCTGCAGCAACGAGGATGAGGCGAGCGCTCCGGGGAGGAACGGGGACCCGGAGCGCTCGGCGTAACAGTACCCCCCCCCTTGGGTCTCCCCCTCTTCTTGGGGCCAAAGAACCTGAGGAAAAAAAAGTCAATTTTTCCGTGATGAGGTCCGATGCACATTAGGAGGGGTTCTGTGCGGAAACGCATGAGACAGTCCAATCTTTCATTGTTAATACAATAGATGTAGAGGGGTCTGGCGAGACTGGTCACAGGGACGTAGAACCTGTTGATAAGAGAGGCCAAAAAAATTTTTCCTGCAGATCCGGAATCCAAGAAGACCATAGTAGAGAAGGAGAAGGTAGAGGCAGATATCCGCACAGGCACAGTAAGGCGTGGAGAAGCAGAGTTGACATCAAGAACTGTGTCACCTTTGTGCGGAGTCAGCGTACGTCTTTCCAGGCGGGGAGGACGGATAGGACAATCCTTCAGGAAGTGTTCGGTACCGGCATAGTACAGGCAAAGATTCTCCATGCGGCGTCGTGTCCTCTCTTGAGGTGTCAAGCGAGACCGGTCAACTTGCATAGCCTCCGCGGCGGGAAGCACAGGAACGGATTGCAGAGGACCAGAGGAGAGAGGAGCCGGGGAGAAAAAACGCCTCGTGCGAACAAAGTCCATATCCAGGCGGAGCTCCAGACGCCATCCGGAAGAACGCATGTCAATGCGAGTGGCAAGATGAATGAGTTCATGCAGGTTAGCAGGAGTTTCTCGTGCGGCCAGAACATCTTTAATGTTGCTGGATAGGCCTTTTTTAAAGGTCGCGCAGAGAATCTCACTATTCCAGGACAACTCGGAAGCAAGAGCACGGAACTGAATGGCGTACTCGCCAACGGAAGAAACACCCTGGACCAGGTTCAGCAGGGCAGTCTTGGCAGAAGAGGCTCGGGCAGGCTCCTCGAAGACACCACGGACCTCAGCGAAGTAGGACTGGACTGTGGCTGTGGCAGGATCATTGCGGACCCCATCAAATTTGTCCGGCAGGGACAAGCAGGGGTTAGGAGCGGCCGGTTGCTGCGGAGGAGTTGCAGGAGCCGGCGGAGGAGATGGTTGTTGCAGCTGTAGCTGTGACTGAATTTGCTGTATCTGTGACTGAAGATGCAGTGTCACGGAGGTCAAGTATGCCAGCTGTTGATTTCGTTGGGCGATCTTTAGGGCTTGCTGGGCGACCAGTGTAGGGAGGTCGGTGACAACTGGCAGAGGAACTTCAGCGGGATCCATGGCCGGATCTACTGTCACGATGCCGGCTGGCAGGTAGTGGATCCTCTGTGCCAGAGAGGGATGGCGAGGACCGTGCTAGTGGACCGGTTCTAAGCCACTACAGGTTTTCACCAGAGCCCGCCGCAAAGCGGGATGGTCTTGCTGCGGCGGTAGTGACCAGGTCGTATCCACTAGCAACGGCTCACCTCTCTGACTGCTGAAGATAGGCGAGGTACAAGGGAGTAGGCAGAAGCAAAGTCGGTTGTAGCAGAAGGTCGGGGGCAGGCGGCAAGGTTCGTAGTCAGGGGCAACGGCAGGAGGTCAGGAACACGGGCTAGGAACAAACAAGGGAACGCTTTCACTAGGCACAAGTGCAACAAGATCCGGCCAGGGAGTGCAGGGGAAGTGAGGTGATATAGGGAAGTGCACAGGTGGAAACTAATTAAGCTAATTGGAAGATTGGGCCAGGCACCATCATAGGTGCACTGGCCCTTTAAATCGCAGAGACCCGGCGCGCGCGCGCCCTAGGGAGCGGGGCCGCGCGCGCCGGGACAGGACCGACGGAGAGCGAGTCAGGTACGGGGACCGGGGCGCGCATCGCGAGCGGGCGCCACCCGCATCGCGAATCGCATCCCGGCTGGAGGCGGGACCGCAGCGCACCCGGTCAGTGGATCTGACCGGGGCGCTGCAGCAACGAGGATGAGGCGAGCGCTCCGGGGAGGAACGGGGACCCAGAGCGCTCGGCGTAACAGGGTAAAGTGAATCTTAATACCCCACAGGTGATTCACGACTTTTGCATATGTAAAAAAAAAAATATGTTACCTAAAATGATTGGTTTACCAAAATTTTTAAATTTTTAAAAAGGGTAATAGCAGAAAATACCCCCCAAAATTTGAAGCCCAATTTCTCCCAATTCTGAAAACACCCCATATGGGGGGTGAAAAGTGCTCTGCTGGCGCACTACAGGTCTCAGAAGAGAAGGAGTCACATTTGGCTTTTTGAAAGCAAATTTTGCTCTGGGGGCATGCCGCATTTAGGAAGCCCCTATGGTGCCAGAACAGAAAAAAACAAACAAACCACATGGCATACCATTTTTGAAACTAGATCCCTCGGGGAACGTAACAAGGGGTAATATGAACCTTAATACCCAACAGGTGTTTCACGACTTTTGCATATGTAAAAATATTTATTTTTTTTACCTAAAATGCTTGGTTTCCCAAAAATTTTACATTTTTAAAAGGGTAATAGTAGAAAATACCCGCCAAAATTTGAAGCCCAATTTCTCTCAATTCAGAAAACACCCCATATGGGGGTGAAAAGTGCTCTGCTGACGCACTACAGGTCTCAGTAGAGAAGGAGTCACATTTGGCTTTTTTAAAGCAAATTTTGCTCTGGGGGCATGCCACCTTTAGGAAGCCCCTATGGTGTCAGAACAGCAAAAAAAAAAAAAACCCTCATGGCATACCATTTTGGAAACTAGACCCCTCCGGGAACGTAACAAGGGGTAATGTGAACCTTAATACCCCACAGGTGTTTCACGACTTTTGCATATGTAAAAAAAAAATTTTTTTTACCTAAAATGCTTGGTTTCCGAAAAATGTTAAATTTTTAAAAAGGGTAATAGCAGAAAATACCCCCCAAAATTTTTAACACAATTTCTCCCGAGTGCGGCGATACCCCATATGTGACCTTAAACTGTTGCCTTGAAATACGACAGGGCTCCAAATTGAAAGAGCGCCATGCGCATTTGAGGCCTAAATTAGGGATTGCATAGAGGTGGACATAGGGGTATTCTACGCCAGTGAATCCCAAACAGGGTGCCTCCAGCTGTTGTAAAACTCCCAGCATGCCTGGACAGTCAGTGGCTATCTGGCAATTGGAAACAGTCAGTGGCTATCTGTTTTGGAAACAGTGGCGTACCAGACGTTTGTCATTTTTATTGGGGAGGGGAGGGGGGCTGTATAGGGGTATGTGTATACGTAGTGTTTTTTTCTTTTTCTTTTATTTTGTGTTAGTGTAGTGTAGTGTTTTTAGGGTACAGTCACACGGGCGGGGGTTCACAGTAGTTTCTCGCTGGCAGTTTGAGCTGCTGCAGAAAATTTGCCGCAGCTCAAACTTGCAGCCGGATACTTACTGTACATTCACATTGGGGGAGGGGACATCCAGCTGTTGCAAAACTGCAACTCCCAGCATGTACGGTCTATCAGTGCATGCTGGGAGTTGTAGTTTTGCAACAGCTGGAGGCACACTGGTTGTGAAACACCGAGTTTGGTAACAAACTCAGTGTTTTGCAACCAGTGTGCCTTCAGCTGTTGCAAAAGCTACAACCCCGAGCATGTACGGACAGCGGAAGGGCATGCTGGGACTTGTAGTTATGCAACAGCTGGAGGCATACTACTTTAGCTGTGGATTGTAGTTATGCAACAGCTGGAGACACACTGGTTTGCTACTTAACTAAGTGTTTCACAACCAGTGTGCCTCCAGCTGTTGCAAAACTACAACTCCCAGCATGTACGGTGCATGCTGGGAGTTGTAGTTTGCAAAAGCTGGAGGCACACCGGTCGTGAAACACTGAGTTAGGTAAAAAAAACTCTGTGTTTCACAACCAGTGTGCCTTCAGCTGTTGCAAAACTACAACTCTCAGCAGTCACCGACAGCTAACGGGCATGCTGGGAGTTGTAGTTATGCAACCAGCAGATGCACCACTACAACTCCCAGCATGCACTTTAGCTGTTTGTGCAAGCTGGGAGTTGTAGTTATACAACAGCTGAAGGTACACTTTTCCATAGTAAAAATGTTACTCCAGCTGTTGCAAAACTATAAGTCCCAGCATGCCCATAAGGGAATGCTGGGAGTTGTGGTGGTCTGCCTCCTACTGTTGCATAACTACAGCTCCCAGCATGCCCTTTTTGCATGCTGGGAGCTGTTGCTAAGCAACAGCAGGAGGCTGTCACTCTCCTCCAACTGCTGATCCACGCCGCCGCTGCAAGTCAGTCCCTCGCCGCCGCTCCTGGGGCCCCGATCCCAACAGGGACGCCGGGGATCGGGGTCCCCAGATCCCGGGGTCCACTTCCCGCACCCGCTTACGTCCTCCGGAAGAGGGGCGGAGCGGGTTGCGGGAGTGACACCCACAACAGGTGCTCTGATTGGTCGGCCGGTAAACCGGCCGATGAATCAGGGTGATCGTTAGGTGGCACCAGTGCCACCTCACCCCTGCTGGCTATGGCGATCAGCCAGTAATTCCGGGTCACCGGGTCACTGGAGACCCGATTGACCCGGAATCTGCCGCAGATCGCTGGGCTGAATTGTTCAGCGATCTGTGGCCATCGCCGACATGGGGGTCATCATGACCCCCCTGGGCGATATGCCGCAATGCCTGCTGATCGATATCAGGCTAGTGACGGGGGGCCGGGAATGGACAGGACGTACTCATACATCCTCGGTCCTTAAGGACTTGGAAACAGGGACGAATGAGTACGTCCATTGTCCTTAAGGGGTTAAAGGGGCACTCCGGCCCTAAGACATCTTATACCCTATCCAAAGGTCCGCTGCTGGGGACCCCCATAATCTCGCATGCAGCACCCACCTGTGGGAGCTGCACGCAGCGCTGCAGCCTCCGAGTCTGCCGGGTCACGACTATAGACATGCATTGCGGGGGGAGGGGTATGGAGTCACAGGGGGGCGGAGTAGTGATGTCACGATACTTCGGTTTCGTAGTCGTGACCCGGCAGACTCGGAGGTCTGACAAAGGTGGGTGCTGCATGCAAGATTACGGGGGTCCCCATAATTAGGTCCGAAGTACCCTTTAATATAAGCTGAGAGACCTTGTGCCGTTGAGGTCAGTATCCCATGGATAATCGTAAAGGGGTAATTTTCCCGCCGAGACACAGCTGTCCTGACAAATATGAGACATTCAGTCGTCCTTTAAAGCCCAAACCCTCCTCAGTCAGATCTCTGCATGCAGTGTTTTGACAATGCTGTTGTATTGATATGACAGGGATAACAGTGCTCCCCATTCACTTTCATGTCACGCTGATATTCTGTAAGATCGCTTCAGAACATCACGGTTTCCTGGACAAAGAAACACCACTGTGTTCTTACACTACCATGTGGCACTGCTTTAACCCCTTTCTGTCTGCTGCAACAGCTTAACCATACCTAAAGTTGTATGTACAAACCACAGGTTACAGTATTTATCATTGAATGTATATTTCAATATTTACCATTTGTTTTTTGAACTAAACACTAAACATTGTGCTTGATAATTTTTTTTTGTCACATTTATATTTTTCTGTTGCATTTCTAAGTGGTTCCTATAGGTTTCAGTTAGCTGGTTAGACCGGGGTTCAGAGCATAAATAATCTATCCATTCTTCACCCTTAATGCCTGCAAGGTTTGAGGTTTGAACCATTGCAGAGGGACCCCATTATGATTTTGCTTTTTGCCAGGTAGCCCCCTGAATCCTGTGTACATACCTGACCAGAAGTTTCCATAGTGGGGAGCAGGAGAGCTGAGACCAGATTGGCTGAGCCGCACGTTGCAGAAGGCCAGAGCCTGTAGAACACAGGAAAGCATCCGGTTTGTAGGGACATGGTGGGGTATGCAAATTGGGCCCCTAACTAATGAACCCTCCTTTACCTTTAAGGGGCTTTGCCATGCCCCCCACTTCTATTGTTACAGTGTAGTTTGTTAAATTGTCCGGTACCACCCCTGGGCAGGCTAATAGGTTTATATCCTATCCATATTATATTTCTACACTTATTATCTCCTCCCCTGTACCTTGTATAGATGGCCATACTGCTGCAGTGCCATTCTCCACAGTCAGGATCCTGGAGGTTGTCCCTCCCTCCCTATTGTTGGACTTTCTATGTTTTCTTTTGCAATGTGTCTGAATCCGGTTTCCAAATCACAGTGGGCAGTCAGTGACCAAAAGATTTTAGTGCCTTAATGTTAATAATTATTTTTAATATATGTTGTGGCCGACCCTCACCCATTCAGAGTTAACAGTCCTGCAGTCGGTATTTGGGGGAGGGGGATGCAGGTTAAAAAAATAAGTCATTTTCCAGGTCTCATCAGTCATCTAGCAACCTAATGTAGGGACACGGAATGGAAAAACAGGTAGGGTTGGCAAGGGTGCCTATTATGATATTCCGTAGGCGGAGTTTCCGCCCTAAGAAGGATGGCCCCGCACTGGAACCTCCCCTGTTGTATTACCAAGCCCTGCTTCACACTAACTCACTGGCTAATCAAAGATAGGCTAGCTCTCTACGGGGACAATACCCTATTTGTTACTCTAATACACAGTGTATGAACAAATATTGCCAGCATGTGAGTCACATACACCAGTGTAGTGTGTACAAAAATACCTCTGACATATGCCCGTTAATAGACTCTGTAATAAATATCCCCCTTATCAGTATATCGAGGATGTCATGCAACATATGCAAAGATAATTACAGAGGGATATGATAGATGGTTAAAGTCACAGCCACGGGGGCGTGGTTAGCCATGCAAGTGTGAGGACGTGTGTGGCCTGAGCTCCAGTCCTGCACCCCTTCAATTATAGAAGACTTCTGGAGGATTTTATGGGGAACAACAAAAAGAAGCAGAGGAAAGGGGCCCAGACCCGACCATCCTCCCCCCAAAGGGATCTCATGGGCTACTTCACCCATTCCCAGCCGAGAAGAAGCTCGTCCTTGCTTCCTGGAAGATGGCGGCTTCCTTCTCTCATCTGCCGGACCCTGCTGTGCAGTCTGAGGACACACCACACTCCCATTCATGCTCTGACCTGCCTTCGCTTCCTCTCCCCGGCCGGCTGAGGTCCACCTCTGGGCTCCTGCTGCCTGCTGCTGCTGCCCCTCCTCCCCTGCAGCCACCATCAGAGGACCCTGGATGCACAGCGCATGCCCCTGCTTCCTGCTCTCCGCCTGCACTGCTCTGCAAGTCTCGTCTCTCCAGTGAGGCACAGGTGAGCTGGGGATTCCCCGCAGACCGCGGCGAGCCTTCCTCCCAGGAGAGCCCTAGCACTCCCACCAGTGATATCCCTGCCTCTCCTCCTGCTCCAGCCTCCCTACTGCATGAGGTCCCCTCGTGGCCTCCACAAATCCAGTGCTCCCCGGCTGTGACGTTGCCTGCACCTGTATAACAGGGGTTTTTACTAGGCCCCTCACAAGCACCTCCATCCCCACAATGGTCCTCCGGCTCCTTCTGAGACCCTCCAGGCCAGCGTCCCTCCTCTCCCCCTGGTGAGGGAGGCCTGCTGCCCCATCCTAGACTGCTCCTGTCCGATAAGGGCCTTGTAATGGATGTCACTATGTCAGGGGACCCCACACTGAGCTTGAGGGGTACACGACACATTTTCAGAACCCCTCCATCTGGCCCTCTTTCCCTGAACCCCCCTTTGAGGGAGACCTCTGTTGCTGATCACTGGTGACAGAGTGCAAACAAGAATTTGCTCGACTCGCTGTCTATCTTCACAGGTGGACACAGTTGTCACTGCTCAAGACTCTTCTGCTGCCTCTGTCCAAGCTCTTCAAGAAACTGTGCAGAAGCATAGTGACCAGCTATTCAACTTACAACAGTATTTGAACGACGTAGAAAATTGTAACAGGCGCAACAACATTTGCATCCATGGCCTGCCTGAAGCAGTAGGCCCTGATGAACTGTACTCTGCTCTGTTGGCGATTTTCAATGACCTACTAGAACGACCTGCAGAAACCCATATTGAGCTGGACAGGGCCCATAGGGCTCTTCGCCCCCTCATCCTGATGACCGACACCCCCGAGATGTGATTTGCCGGGTGCATTTCTATGCTATTAAAGAGGACATTTTACGTCTTGCCCGTACTCGATGTCGGATTCTCTACAAGGATGTCGAGGTGCAATTTTTCCTGGACTTGTCCTGCCATACCCTGGCTCAGGGCGTGGCACTCAGGCTGCTCTTGGAAGTGCTTCTTGAGAGGGGCCTGATTTATCGCTGGGGATTTCCGTTTGCACTCATGGTGTGGAGAGATGGCAAGACATGCACCTTGCGCTCCCCAGACAACCTTCCTGGATTTCCCCAGAACTTGAACATTCCATCTCTCTGTCTCTCTGCTTGATTTCCCATGCTTGCTCCCCTTGCCCCCAAGCAACCTATCTAACGGTTGGGAATGAGTGAAGTAGCCCGTGAGATCACTTTGGGGGGAGGATGGTCGGTCTGGGCCCCCTTCCTCTGCTTCTTTTTGTTGTTCCCCATAAAATCCTCCAGAAGTCTTCTATAATTGAAGGGGTGCAGGACCGGAGATGTTGCATGACATCCTCGATATACTGATAAGGGAGATATTTATTACAGAGTCTATTAATGGGCATATATCAGAGGTATTTTTGTACACACTACACTGGTGTATGTGACTCATGTGCTGGCAATATTTGTTCATGCATTGTGTATAAAGTTAGAAATAGGGTATTGTCTCCATAGAGAGCTAGCCCCCTAGAGAGCTGGTTTTGATTAGCCAGTGAGTTAGTGTGTAGCAGGGCTTGGTAGTACAACAGGGGAGGTTCCGGTGTGGGGCAATCCTTTTTTGGGTGACAACTCCACCTACGGGTAGGCTATCTAGGGGTAGCGCAGTATCATAATAGGCATCCTTGCCAACCCTACCTGTTGTCCCACCCTGTGTCCAGCCCCCCGAGTCACGGTTTGGGGCTAGAGTTAGGCTGATCCTCTTCTTGTGTATCATGCCACCATAATCTTCATCACCTATATCTTGGCAATTATTTGCTCGTTGGACTTTGGAGCAAGCCTTTAATATAACTTTATCTTTATTTTGTTTGGTTTTACATGTGTGTTGTGTTCTGGTTGTCCAGTTTTGAGAGGACAATTTTAATAATACTAAATAAATGCTAATTTTTGGTATACATTTCTATAGCATTCTGTGTTGGTAGACATAATATCCTGCTTTTTGTTATATGGTCACCTTTTAATCTTACCAACAGGGTCGGTAGAATAGAGCACTGTGGTCAGACTGGAAAGAACTACACAACTTCCTCCAGGACATACAGCATCTGATAAGTACTTGACAGCTTAAGAAATAATTTATAAATCTGTTTAACTCTCTGGCACCAGTTGATTTGAAATTTTTTCCACTGGAGTTCCCCTTTTAATGATAGAATTCTGGGTGCCTGCTTCCACCAATAAGGGGAGCTTTACTGCATAATGTTTTATATTGGTAAAAGATAAACATTGACTTTGAAGTAAAAAAAAAGTCCCCATAAAAATTTAACATTTACTGCTGTTACGCCGAGCGCTCCGGGTCCCCGCTCCTCCCCGGAGCGCTCGCTTCTCTCTCGCTACCGCAGCGCTCCGGGCAGCTCCACTGACCCGATGCGCTGCGATACCGTCTCCAGCCGGGATGCGATTCGCGATGCGGGTAGCGCCCGCTCGCGATGCGCATCCCGGCTCCCGTACCTGACTCGCTCTCCGTCTGTCCTGTCCCGGCGCGCGCGGCCCCGCTCCCTAGGGCGCGCGCGCGCCGGGTCTCTGCGATTTAAAGGGCCACTGCGCCGCTGATTGGCGCAGTGGTTCCAATTAGTGTGTTCACCTGTGCACTCCCTATTTATACCTCACTTCCCCTTCACTCCCTCGCCGGATCTTGTTGCCATTGTGCCAGTGAAAGCGTTTCCTTGTGTGTTCCTAGCCTGTGTTCCAGACCTCCTGCCGTTGCCCCTGACTACGATCCTTGCTGCCTGCCCCGACCTTCTGCTACGTCCGACCTTGCTTCTGTCTACTCCCTTGTACCGCGCCTATCTTCAGCAGTCAGAGAGGTTGAGCCGTTGCTAGTGGATACGACCTGGTCACTACCGCCGCAGCAAGACCATCCCGCTTTGCGGCGGGCTCTGGTGAAAACCAGTAGTGACTTAGAACCGATCCACTAGCACGGTCCACGCCAATCCCTCTCTGGCACAGAGGATCCACTACCTGCCAGCCGGCATCGTGACAGTAGATCCGGCCATGGATCCCGCTGAAGTTCCTCTGCCAGTTGTCGCCGACCTCACCACGGTGGTCGCCCAGCAGTCACAACAGATAGCGCAACAAGGCCAACAGCTGTCTCAACTGACCGTGATGCTACAGCAGCTACTACCACAGCTTCAGCAATCATCTCCTCCGCCAGCTCCTGCACCTCCTCCGCAGCGAGTGGCCGCTTCTGGTCTACGACTATCCTTGCCGGATAAATTTGATGGGGACTCTAAATTTTGCCGTGGCTTTCTTTCCCAATGTTCCCTGCACTTGGAGATGATGTCGGACCAGTTTCCTACTGAAAGGTCTAAGGTGGCTTTCGTAGTCAGCCTTCTGTCTGGAAAAGCTCTGTCATGGGCCACACCGCTCTGGGACCGCAATGACCCCGTCACTGCCTCTATACACTCCTTCTTCTCGGAAATTTGAAGTGTCTTTGAGGAACCTGCCCGAGCCTCTTCTGCTGAGACTGCCCTGTTGAACCTGGTCCAGGGTAATTCTTCCGTTGGCGAGTACGCCGTACAATTCCGTACTCTTGCTTCAGAATTATCCTGGAATAATGAGGCCCTCTGCGCGACCTTTAAAAAAGGCCTATCCAGCAACATTAAAGATGTTCTGGCCGCACGAGAAATCCCTGCTAACCTACATGAACTCATCCATCTTGCCACTCGCATTGACATGCGTTTTTCCGAAAGGCGTCAGGAGCTCCGCCAGGATATGGACTTTGTTCGCACAAGGCGTTTTTTCTCCCCGGCTCCTCTCTCCTCTGGTCCCCTGCAATCCGTTCCTGTGCCTCCCGCCGTGGAGGCTATGCAGGTCGACCGGTCTCGCCTGACACCTCAAGAGAGGACACGACGCCGCATGGAGAATCTCTGCCTGTACTGTGCCAGTACCGAACACTTCCTGAAGGATTGTCCTATCCGTCCTCCCCGCCTGGAAAGACGTACGCTGACTCCGCACAAAGGTGAGACAGTCCTTGATGTCTACTCTGCTTCTCCACGTCTTACTGTGCCTGTGCGGATATCTGCCTCTGCCTTCTCCTTCTCTACTATGGCCTTCTTGGATTCCGGATCTGCAGGAAATTTTATTTTGGCCTCTCTCGTCAACAGGTTCAACATCCCAGTGACCAGTCTCGCCAGACCCCTCTACATCAATTGTGTAAACAATGAAAGATTGGACTGTACCATACGTTTCCGCACGGAGCCCCTTCTAATGTGCATCGGACCTCATCACGAGAAGATTGAATTTTTGGTCCTCCCCAATTGCACTTCCGAAATCCTCCTTGGACTACCCTGGCTTCAACTCCATTCCCCAACCCTGGATTGGTCCACTGGGGAGATCAAGAGTTGGGGGCCCTCTTGTTTCAAGGACTGCCTAAAACCGGTTCCCAGTACCCCTTGCCGTGACTCTGTGGTTCCCCCTGTAACCGGTCTCCCTAAGGCCTATATGGACTTTGCGGATGTTTTTTGCAAAAAACAAGCTGAGACTCTACCTCCTCACAGGCCTTATGATTGTCCTATTGACCTCCTCCCGGGCACTACTCCACCCCGGGGCAGAATCTATCCTCTGTCCGCCCCAGAGACTCTTGCTATGTCGGAGTACATCCAGGAAAATTTAAAAAAAGGCTTTATCCGTAAATCCTCCTCTCCTGCCGGAGCCGGATTTTTCTTTGTGTCCAAAAAAGATGGCTCTCTACGTCCTTGCATTGACTACCGCGGTCTTAATAAAATCACGGTAAAGAACCGCTACCCCCTACCCCTCATCTCTGAACTCTTTGATCGCCTCCAAGGTGCCCACATCTTTACCAAACTGGACTTAAGAGGTGCTTATAATCTCATCCGCATCAGAGAGGGGGATGAATGGAAAACGGCATTTAACACTAGAGATGGACACTTTGAGTATCTGGTCATGCCCTTTGGCCTGTGCAACGCCCCTGCCGTCTTCCAAGACTTTGTTAATGAAATTTTTCGTGATCTCTTATACTCCTGTGTTGTTGTATATCTGGACGATATCCTGATTTTTTCTGCCAATCTAGAAGAACACCGCCAGCATGTCCGTATGGTTCTTCAGAGACTTCGTGACAATCAACTTTATGCCAAGATAGAGAAATGTCTGTTTGAATGCCAATCTCTTCCTTTCCTAGGATACTTGGTCTCTGGCCAGGGACTACAAATGGATCCAGACAAACTCTCTGCCGTCTTAGATTGGCCACGCCCCTCCGGACTCTGTGCTATCCAACGTTTTTTGAGGTTCGCCAATTATTACAGGCAATTTATTCCACATTTTTCTACCGTTGTGGCCCCTATCGTGGCTTTAACCAAAAAAAATGCCAATCCCAAGTCTTGGCCTCCTCAAGCGGAAGACGCCTTTAAACGGCTCAAGTCTGCCTTTTCTTCGGCTCCCGTGCTCTCCAGACCTGACCCATCTAAACCCTTCCTATTGGAGGTTGATGCCTCCTCTGTAGGAGCTGGAGCGGTCCTTCTACAAAAAAATTCTTCCGGGCATGCTGTTACTTGTGGTTTTTTTTCTAGGACCTTCTCTCCGGCGGAGAGGAACTACTCCATCGGGGATTGAGAGCTTCTAGCCATTAAATTAGCACTTGAGGAATGGAGGCATCTGCTGGAGGGATCAAGATTTCCAGTTATTATTTACACCGATCACAAGAACCTCTCCTATCTCCAGTCTGCCCAACGGCTGAATCCTCGCCAGGCCAGGTGGTCTCTGTTCTTTGCCCGATTTAATTTTGAAATTCACTTTCGGCCTGCCGATAAGAACATTAGGGCCGATGCTCTCTCTCGTTCTTCGGATGCCTCGGAAGTTGAACTCTCTCCGCAACACATCATTCCTCCTGACTGCCTGATTTCCACTTCTCCAGCCTCCATCAGGCAAACTCCTCCAGGAAAGACCTTCGTCTCCCCACGCCAACGCCTCGGAATCCTCAAATGGGGTCACTCCTCCCATCTCGCAGGTCATGCAGGCATCAAGAAATCTGTGCAACTCATCTCTCGCTTCTATTGGTGGCCGACTCTGGAGACGGATGTCGTGGACTTTGTGCGAGCCTGCACTGTCTGTGCCCGGGATAAGACTCCTCGCCAGAAGCCCGCTGGTTTTCTTCATCCTCTGCCTGTCCCCGAACAGCCTTGGTCTCTGATTGGTATGGATTTTTTTACAGACCTACCCCCATCCCGTGGCAACACTGTTGTTTGGGTGGTCGTTGATCGATTCTCCAAGATGGCACATTTCATCCCTCTTCCTGGTCTTCCTTCAGCGCCTCAGTTGGCTAAACAATTTTTTGTACACATTTTTCGTCTTCACGGGTTGCCCACACAGATAGTCTCGGATAGAGGCGTCCAATTCGTGTCAAAATTCTGGAGGGCTCTCTGTAAACAACTCAAGATTAAATTAAACTTTTCTTCTGCATATCATCCTCAATCCAATGGACAAGTAGAAAGAATTAACCAGGTCTTGGGTGATTATTTACGACATTTTGTTTCCTCCCGCCAGGATGATTGGGCAGATCTTCTACCATGGGCCGAATTCTCGTATAACTTTAGAGTCTCTGAATCTTCCTCCAAATCCCCATTTTTCGTGGTGTACGGCCGTCACCCTCTTCCCCCCCTCCCTACTCCCTTGCCCTCTGGTTTGCCCGCTGTAGATGAAGTGACTCGTGATCTTTCCACCATATGGAAAGAGACCCAAGATTCTCTTTTACAGGCTTCATCTCGCATGAAAAAGTTTGCCGATAAGAAAAGAAGAACTCCCCCCATTTTTGCTCCAGGAGACAAGGTATGGCTCTCCGCTAAATATGTCCGCTTTCGTGTCCCCAGTTACAAACTGGGTCCACGCTATCTTGGTCCTTTCAAAGTCTTGTGCCAAATTAATCCTGTCTCTTACAAACTTCTTCTTCCTCCTTCTCTCCGTATTCCTAATGCCTTTCATGTCTCTCTTCTTAAACCACTCATCATCAACCGTTTCTCTCCCAAATTAGTTTCTCCCACTCCTGTCTCTGGTTCTTCTGACGTCTTCTCAGTGAAAGAGATACTGGCCTTCAAGACGGTCAGAGGAAAAAGGTTCTTTTTGGTGGATTGGGAGGGCTGTGGACCTGAAGAGAGATCCTGGGAACCTGAGGACAACATCCTGGACAAAAGTCTGCTCCTCAGGTTCTCAGGCTCTAAGAAGAGGGGGAGACCCAAGGGGGGGGGTACTGTTACGCCGAGCGCTCCGGGTCCCCGCTCCTCCCCGGAGCGCTCGCTTCTCTCTCGCTACCGCAGCGCTCCGGGCAGCTCCACTGACCCGGTGCGCTGCGATACCGTCTCCAGCCGGGATGCGATTCGCGATGCGGGTAGCGCCCGCTCGCGATGCGCATCCCGGCTCCCGTACCTGACTCGCTCTCCGTCTGTCCTGTCCCGGCGCGCGCGGCCCCGCTCCCTAGGGCGCGCGCGCGCCGGGTCTCTGCGATTTAAAGGGCCACTGCGCCGCTGATTGGCGCAGTGGTTCCAATTAGTGTGTTCACCTGTGCACTCCCTATTTATACCTCACTTCCCCTTCACTCCCTCGCCGGATCTTGTTGCCATTGTGCCAGTGAAAGCGTTTCCTTGTGTGTTCCTAGCCTGTGTTCCAGACCTCCTGCCGTTGCCCCTGACTACGATCCTTGCTGCCTGCCCCGACCTTCTGCTACGTCCGACCTTGCTTCTGTCTACTCCCTTGTACCGCGCCTATCTTCAGCAGTCAGAGAGGTTGAGCCGTTGCTAGTGGATACGACCTGGTCACTACCGCCGCAGCAAGACCATCCCGCTTTGCGGCGGGCTCTGGTGAAAACCAGTAGTGACTTAGAACCGATCCACTAGCACGGTCCACGCCAATCCCTCTCTGGCACAGAGGATCCACTACCTGCCAGCCGGCATCGTGACAACTGCCACCAAATTCTAACTCAGTTTTCCCCTGTTACCTAAAGTTATTCCTATAGTAATGGGAGCAAGTTGTGTAATAGGGAAATGCTGTATATTCCCTAATTTGCAAGTGATGTTTTAATTTAGAAGGTTTGTTTTTCTTCTCAGCATCCTTAATTATTAACCAGCTGTTATATAATCATATTACAGGTAGGGTAACATAATATTATAATCGATGTGGGTCAAGTGTGGATTAGTACCGGGAAGGCTACAATTATATTGCAATCATCATATTAAAGGTGGTGGAGGGCCCTCCTTCATTTTAATTTTTAAATTAATTGTAAAGTACAAAAAAGCTAATTTCATTTCTGATTGGTCTGGGTCTCAGCATTCAGATTTATAGGAGAAAGGTCTCACAGTGATCTGTAGCCAGTTGCACTAAACGGGCTGCATTCAAAGTCTGTAGTACTTGTCCAATGCAAATGGATGGAGACTGCAGTGAGTTGGGAGTGAAGCCCTTAACATGGTACATATACAGTGAACAAATAGCGAATGAATAGTGATAAAATAGAAACCAAAAACAGTACGTACAATGTATGGAAACCCAGCACTTAAAAAGGAAAATTAGCTACTGACAAGTAGCTAACACAATGTAGGTAGTACATAAGTGTAAATCGAATATAATATAATGCTACTGAGACACTACTAGATATAGCTTTTCTAAACATTGAAAAGTTGTAAAAATTATCAAAAGTACTCCCCTTTTGGGAGTTGCAACAGGATTGGTGTCGCCAGACTGTTTCTACTCCTGAGATGATCAAGAACTAGCCAACCAGTCCTCAAGGGCTGTATTATCCTCTGAAACAACACAACCCCTGGGAGACATGGACAACTTTCGCTTGCTGATGCAGCTGCTACTCCTACCACCAGGCACTTGGCTGCTGCAATTACCTTTACTGGTGCTGTCCTGTCACCAACATTCTTACATGGCAGGGGTGCTCTGTCCTCTACTTCATCCATCAATTCCTTTACTAGACATTTTTTGGATTATTGAAAAAGACTTGGAGGGTATTTTTATGTTTTTGGAGTGATTGTTCACTCACAAGTAGAAGAGAAACTGCCTGTCAAGTTTCCCTTTTGAACACTAGAATGCTGTATTATGTTAAACCCAGCTACAAAAATTAAACCTCCAAAAATACAGGAATCTTAGCCTAAAATGCCTATTCCAAGTTTACCCTCAACACTATTAATGTGCATTTATGTTAAACCCTGGTAGAATTTAAATATGTTTTATTAAAGCCAGAAAATTCAAGTAACTTGGCCTTAGATGTCTTTTCCACATTTACCCTTAATGCTATAAAGGTTTATTTATGTTAATATACAGGTCAGCTGACTACTTTGCTCAACTAGCTTTGTATTGTAATACAATGGCTTTTATGGGCTGGTTTTGCAGTCACACTGCTGGAATTTGTAGTGCTGCAATTGGACACAATAATGCTGGTAAAGGTCTTAGGCCTGCCCACTGCAAACTGTTTAGCTATGCTTGCTTTGTACTTGATTTGTAAAATCTCTCTTTACCCTCAACACTATTAATGTGCATTTATGTTAAACCCGGGTAGAATTTAAATATGTTTTATTAAAGCCAGAAAATTCAAGTAACTTGGCCTTAGATGTCTTTTCCACATTTACCCTTAATGCTATAAAGGTTTATTTATGTTAAAATACAGGTCAGCTGACTGCTTTGCTCAACTAGCTTTGTATTGTAATACAATAGATTTTATGGGCTAGTTTTGTAGTCACACTGCTGGAATTTGTAGTGCTGCAATTGGACACAGTAATTTAGGTAAAGGTCTTAGGCCTGCCCACTGCAAACTGTTTAGCTTGCTTTGTATTGGATTTGTAAAATCTCTCTGGGATAAGTAGTTCCACAGTGAGAGATAATGCGGGTGTCACAGATGAAAACCATTCTTACTGATCTTCTGTCTGTGATTCCATTCCTCAGTAAGCCATGTCTCCCGCATACAGTAGGGAGGAGCTTGGAACATGGGGGGGGGGAGAGGAGTTCGAGCATAATGGCTTCTTTATTGTAATGCCTCCTACCTCTCTGCTGAGCCTGCTATGCTGCAGAATGGAGCTCCACTCTGCAGCATAATGGCTATGACCATGGCTTTTGCGCAAGTGGAGGAGAGCCATTATGCTGCAGAGTTGAGCTTTATTCTGCAGCATATCAGGCTCAGCACAGGGGAAGGAGATAGATATTTACAACACTGGACGTCACTGTGCACTGGGGACTTGGGAATATCCCCTTGTGCACCAAGCTCCTATTTAGCATGTCCAGCCACGGTCAGAAGAACAGTAAGTATGATTTGCCTCAGTGTAAACAACACTACAAGCCTGCCACATTGAATTAACCCTATATGGTCAGCTTTGGTTTTTCTAAAGGTAACTTGCTCACCTTATGTGGTTGTGTGCATAGACACATCCACTATGTAAGCTTGAGGTAGGTGGTGCAGCCTCCCAGGGGTTGGCTTTGGGCTTGCCAGCCGAGGAATATACAGAATTAGAACAATGAAGAAAAAAAGCCTGGATTTTCGGCGTGATCCACCAGATCATCTGTAGTTCAGTTATCACAGAAGCCAATGACATAACGGGTTACAGGGTTTTGGAACCCCTTCGTCAGATAAAATGGCATATGATGGCAAGCCCTATGCCAACCCCTGGAAGGCTGCACTACCTACCTAATGCCTACATAGTGGTTATGTCTATATAATGATGAAGGAGGGCACTTACCTTCAGTGGTCAATGAGTGTCCAATTTAAAGGTGTTACACACCATAAGGTGATATTAGTATGTACCTGCCAGGCATTAATGGGCATGCTTAGAAAGTATCTGTGCTTGTCCTGGGGCTAAATGACTGTGTTGTGAGATTGCCTTACTAACGCTGAGGCTATCTTATGTTCCCTCAAACTACAAGTCCCATAAATCCTTGTTTGTCAGGATGAGGTCACTTTTCTCCATCCCACACATCAGCCACCCTACCCATTGAAACACACTTGTGATCCTTTCCATGCAATATACCAGTGCTTTCTGACCAATATGCCTCCAGCTGTTGCAAAACTACAATTCTTGCAGAATGATCTCCCTCACACCAAGCAGTGGCTCCACCTATTGAAGCAGACAGGCTTCTCCAGACACCTGACTAGTGACCAGTCTCGGGCCGCACTGCAACCTGGGAAAACCTGAGACAACACTTATTTTGTATGCTCTTAAAAACAAACATTGAGACAAAAATCAAAGAAGAATCAACCACAGGTACAGACACTATATTATGAACTACACTAACTTTACAGCCCCTGTAACATAGTCAAATAAAAAATCCTGGAATACCCCTTTAACTTTTGTCACATCTTATATCCACACAATTGGATGGTACCAGCATCTGTGTTGAGGGGAACCTGTATAGAGACAGCCATCTTTTGTGAATATTAAACGTTATACTTTTATAGGTTGATAACTTAATGAATGACCAACATTTTAGACCGTGTAATCTTCTCAGTAAGATCATTTGATGAATTCCACTTTCTTGGAATTCTCCACCTTTTATATATAACACTTAGTGAACTCAACTTCCTTCCTTCCTTTTTAGAATTACAAAGTGGGATTGTGCAATGAATTAAATATCCCCTCCCGAATGTGGTGCCGTAAGCTGTTCAGTACCACACTGAATTTATTCCATTTATTTGGATAGTGAAAACTAAACCCTAAGCCAGTGTTTCCCAACCAAGGGGCCTCCATCTGTTTCAAAACTACAGCTTCAAGTATGCCTAGAAAGCCCCTGGCTGTTTGAGTATGCTGGAAGTTGTAGTTTTGTAACAGCTGGAGGTACCCTCTTTTATATAATGTTAATTTCCCTCAGACATGAACCTTTTAAGGGCACAGTGATTTTTCCTTTTTGCATTTTCACATCATATAACATTTTACCATTTAATCTATGACGAAACAACAAAAAAATATTAAACCTTAGCAGCAGACGGCTGGCACTGGTCCTGTGTAGTTAAGCACTTCAGTCTGCAGTACAGCGTAGCGGTTCAGTTCAGTTCCGAGCCCTCTCCCCGTCACACCCCGGTGCTACTACCCACAGAGAAGAAGCAACTTCCAAATACAATCGCAAGAAAGGAGAAGCGGGGGCACTCACGTTTTGGTGATCAGGTAATAGGCTTCTTTATTTCATCGGTGCAGATAAAAGCATACAATAGCGGGGCGTCAGGAGGCGATAGCTATTTCTTGCCGCTCCCGACACTTCTTCGGGTCACGCCTCTCCAGGTGAACAGGGGTCAGGTAAGTACTTCCTGAAACCCTACGTCACCAGGAGGAGGCGTATACAAACATGCACTACGAAAATGCAGGATGCAAACACTTGATTAAAACATAAAATTAAACATTAAAAACATATGGAACGACCATATGCAAAAATGAGCGCTTAATGGAACACAAAGTATCGTTGTCAGAAAATACTCAGAAAAAAACGCTCATGTCAAGCCAATCATTCAGACCCAGGTTTCCCTCCGCAGATGTCCAAATGATCCATCTTGCTTCGGCTTGTAATAAGCGCTTTTTACTGTCCATGCCCTGTATCGGGGATATCTTTTCTATATCTGTATATTTAAGAGCTTTGATATCTCCTCCATGCTCTTCCACTACATGTGCGATTAATCTTTTCATCAATCTTTTCAATCATTTTTGCATATGGTCGTTCTATATGTTTTTTATGTTTAATTATATG
The DNA here is from genome assembly GCF_029499605.1 of Hyla sarda. Classification (NCBI taxonomy): domain Eukaryota; kingdom Metazoa; phylum Chordata; class Amphibia; order Anura; family Hylidae; genus Hyla; species Hyla sarda. The sequence continues at coordinate 189,691,303 of NC_079195.1, read as the reverse complement.
TTTTAATCAAGTATCTGCATCCTACATTTTCGTAGTGCATGTTTGTATATGCCTCCTCCTGGTGACGTAGGGTTTCAGGAAGCACTAACCTGACCCCTGTTCACCTGGAGAGGCGTGACCCCAAGAAGTGGCAAAAGAGGTACCAAAAAAAAAAAAAAGATGCAGTAGTGACGGGAAAAATTTATTTAACAAATGTATTTAATACATTTTTTATAGCGAAATTTTTCTTTAGGTAGTACTACTACTACCATGATGGGAGTAGTAGTTCCTGTACTAATAGAAAGATCGCCCTCGGGTGTCACCCGATGCGATCGTCCTATCTTTTGCAGAAATTTGGAGCGACTCTATACAGCGCTCACATCTCTGCTCTGTACTCCGTGATGTGAATAGATAGTCATATTTTCCGCCCAGAGTGGGGATTAGCCAGATGGTTGCAGCCAATCACAGCTCTCAGAGGGAAATATGAATGAGTGATGTTCTATTCACATCACTGGCCGGCTGGAGTATAGTGCAGAGATGTGAGCGCTGTATAGAGCACTCCGCATCTCTGCAATAGACAGGATGATCGCATCAGGTGTCAGGAGTGACACCCGCTGTGATCTGTCCTTAACTGCAGGTAGTATTACTCCCAACATGGAGTACACCCTGCTCCATGCTGGGAGTTGTAGTACCTGCATTAATAGACAGATCACAGTGAGTGTCACTTCTGACACCTGATGCGATCATTCAGTATAATGTACAGATACGGGCGGCCGCTCTTCTATGGTCCCCTGTACTGATGTATATGTACACCTAATCATATTTCCCACAGAGAGTTGTGATTGGCTGGAACCATCTGACCAATGACACCTCTCTGCGGGAAATATGAATAGGTATATATATGCGGCAGTGCAGGGGACCATAGAAGAGAGGCCGGCCACATCTATAAATGATACAGAAGAATCGCAATGGACCCAGGGCGATCTGTCAATTAGTACAGGTACTGCTACTCCCATTATGGAACAGTGTGTTCCATGCTGGGAGTAGTAGTACTACCTAAAAAATGAAAGAAAGGAAAAAAAGTAAAAAAAACACACACACTACATTTTTATTACTGTCGGCTACATTTTTAGTGTCCGCACACATAAATTGATCCCTGTTTAAAAATTTATAAAAATGTTGTTATAAAAAAGATCTCCATTACTTTTTTGGATCGCTAAAGTCCAAAAAAGAATAAAAAACGCCGGCAAAAATGCCAAAGTTAAAACCCACATGGCGTTTTTCTTGGCGCTTTTTCACTCCCATAGACTTCAATGGGAGGTAAACACCAATATTTTCCTTAAAAAACACCAAAGTCTCAACAAGAGGTCATTTTTAAAAAAACTTCCAAGGAGCCAAAAATAGCTGAAAAACACCAAAAGGATTTAAAAAATTCCAAACTGAAAAACACCAAGGGGATATGACATTTTTCAGCTCCCTATTGACTTGAAGTTAACATCTGGCCGCAGCATTTTTTCACAAAAAAAACGTCATGCGGCAGAATGGGCTTTTTTATCAATGTTTTTGCCCCCCCCCCAAAAAAAAAAAAAAAGTGGAAACCTAGCCAAATAATGACACAATTTTCATTTTGTAGGTTCATATTATCACAATGAAATTTATATAGGTTTTGCTTTATTTTACAACTTTTTAAAAAATTTTCCTTTTTGTAGGAAAATTTGTACGCTTAGGGTACGTTCACACGGGCGGATTTTCGCAGCGTACTTAGCTGCGGGTCCGCTGTTGAAGGCCCCGCTCTATGCTGGCTTCACTTGTGCCTGCTGGTAGTGGCAATACGCTGCTACCAGCAAACACAGTGCAGCGATGTGCGTGTCGTACCTGCACATCGCAGCCGCACTCCCTGCTCGGAGCTAGGCAGAGAGCTCCCGCGATGTGCGAGTATACTGCGACTCGCACATCGCAGTGCGTCTGCTCGTAGCGGCGTATTGCCACTACGAGCAGGCACATGTAAAGATAGCATAGAGCGGGCCTTCACCAGCGGATTTGCAGCGTAAAATACGCTGTAAATCCGCGCGTGTGAACGCACCCCAAAACGGTTATTCAACTACCCAGCATCCAGCTTGTGACATCACGCCCTGTCACGTGACGTCACGTCCCTCCCCCTCAATGCAAGTCTATGGGAGGGGGCGTGATTGCTGTGAAGTCACGAGGGGGCGGGCATGTACACGGAAGCCCGCACACAGCATTCGAAACTCAATGTTCCATACACTGGGGAGTGGAGTAACTCTTTAAAATTGTCCTTTTCTTGCTCCTATAACTCTTATTTTTCAGTATACAGGGCTGTATGCCTTTTTTGCACCGTAATCTATAATTTTTATACAATTATAATTTTTTTGTATGGGATTCTGACTGCTTTTTATAGAATTTTTTTTTGTGCTATATGAAATAACCAAAAGTCAGCAATTTTGGACTTTTTTCTTACATTTATGCCATTGAACGTGCAATTTCTTTAACTTAATATTTTAATAGTTCAGCCATTTGGCACGTGGCAATACCAAATGTGTTTTATTTATTTTTGTTAGCATTATTTTATTTTAAAAAAATGGAGTGATTCAAACTTTTATTAGGGAAGGGGCTTATTCACATTTCTTAAACATTTTTTTATACATACATTATTATTATTATTATTATTTTTTTTTACTAATATTTAGTCCCCAGTGCAAACATTGAACAAGGCTGTTCTATAGCACAGCACTGATAAGTGTTATCGATACTCAACCTGCACTGGCTGAGACTGTCTGCATAGTTGGAGCGCCGATCAGACGGAAGGAAGCAAGATAAGTGACCTACGTTTGTGCCCTATGCTGTGCTATAAGCAATTTCCCCATGTTTTCCCCGATCAGGACATTGGGGGGTATGTATCAATATTGGTGTTTCAATGTGTGATTTTATGTATTATAAATATCCCATAAAGTCCTGAGTGTGGACTGTTCCGGTAGCTTCAATAAGGTATTCTATAGAAGTACAAAGTCCTGAGTACAAGCTATTCTGGCACATTCAATGATGCACTATATAGAAGTACAAAGACCTAAGTGCAAACAATTCATGCAGGTTTAGTAATGCCTATATAGAGGAGCAGAGTTTGAGTGCAGGATATTTAGGCAAATCCAATGATGTGCTATATGTAAGCACACAAGTCTGGGTGTAGTTTAGTTAGGTGGACCAGTGGTTTACTATAAAGAGATGCAACTTTCTGAGGATAATAGGCTTGGGATGCCTCAGATATATTGGCCCTCATTTACTTAGAAAATCGGGTTGTAAGTCTATGTTGCTTTCTTACCCGACTGCTTTTTTCCCCTGGTATTTATTATTATGTCGCATCCTGTTTGTCGCACGTGGGTTTTGTTGGTTTTGGTTTCCAACTCCTCTGAGTTGTCGGGAAAAAGTCCACAACAATTCAACAAATTCGGGTTGGAAACCTTTATAAATACGTGGGAAAGCTCAGAATTGTCGGGTTACGCCCCATTTTTGGGTTTGGGAGAATCCACATCGGGTCCGTCGGGAAAAAATGTCGCATTGTGTCGCAGACTGGCGCACAATGTCTGCAACATGGCGCAGACAAAGATGCGGCAAAAAAACCCGACAAAAGAAGTCGGGTTTAGAATAGTAAATGAGGGCCATTATGTTACAGACAGTCTGTTAGTAATGGAGGGCTCGCGGAAGTTGTTGAGACCAGTCACCTTCTTGTTATTCAGAGCAGGGGGTTGTCAGATATATTTATAGCTGTGCTGCAGAGAAAAAGCGAGCCCTGAGTAATTAAAGTACTTTGTCAGTCTTTTACTATGTTCTTATGACCATTACACCACAGTGTGGACTGATTATTGTGAGCTGCTGCAGCAGTTTAATTTCACATTATATTTCATGTTAAAATAAATGGTGTATAAAATATGACTCTTAGGAAACAAGGAGGAAAAATGCTAATTAAAAAAATATAAACGATCTGTGACCTTAAAGGGGTTCTCCGGTGCTTACACATCTTATCCCCTATTCAAAGGATAGGGGATAAGATGCCTGATCGCAGGAGTCCCGCCGCTGGGGACCCCCGTGATCTTGCACGCGGCACTCCGTTTGTAATCAATCCCCGGAGCGTGTTCGCTCCGGGTCTGATTACGGGTGACCACCGGGCCTGCGGCGTGTGACCTCACGCCTCCGCCCCCGTGTGACGTCACGCTCCGCCCCTCAATGCAAGCCCACGGGAGGGGGCGTGATAGCTGATAGGGGATAAGATGTGTAAGCACCGGAGAACCCCTTTAAGAAGTTGAAAAACATATTGACAGAAAACCCCACAAAAACTGCATCTTAGAAGGGGAACATTGGGGGGGCAGTTTTTCGTGGTATTCTTTCAATGTTACACAAAAATGTTGTGGCATCCCTGCCTTAGAAGCATTCAGGGTGGCAGCAAAACATTGTAAAAATTGCACTCAGCTGCTCAGGACGGTATTCACAGCTGGTGCTGCCGTAGACACTTTGGGGGAGATTTATCAAGGAATTTCTATTTTAGATCAAATTTCCAAATTTTTTAGATCAAATTTTTTTGTCTATACTTTGACTAGCGTGCCTCTTATTCCTCAATAATGCGCAGCGTAATGATGAATAAGGCGCAGCTCTCCTTTAGCGTGAAAAGTTGTCTAACATAAACCTTTTCTAAAAAAACAACCAGAGGCCTGGGTTCTCAACCCGTGGTACATGTACCCATAGGGGTAAGCCACGGGTTGAGCGTTGGTATGCGAAAGCGCCGACAAATACTGGCCATGCACTGGCAAATACTTGTCAGCGCATAGCCGGGCAAACCTCCAGCTGTTGCAAAACTACAATTCTCAGCATGCAGTGACAGAAGGGCATGCTGGGACTTGTAGTTATGCAACAGCTAGAGGCACACCACTATAACTTTCAGCATGCCCTTTGGCTGTCCATGCATGCTGGGGGTTGTAGTTATGCAACAGCTGGAGGCACACTGGTTGCAAAACACAGAGTTTGTTACATAACTCAAAACAAAAGCTCCCAGCATACATGGTCTGTCAGTGCATGCTGGGAGTTATAGTTTTGCAACAGCTGGAGGCACACGGGTTGGGAAACACTGAGTTAGAAAACAGATAATGTTTCCCAGACAGTGTGCCTACAGTTGTTGCAAAAGTACAACTCCCAGCATGCCCAGACAGCCGAAGGGCATGCTGGGAGTTTTAGTTTTGCAACAACTGGAGGAGAACAGATTGGGGACCACTGTGTAATGTTCTCCAAACTGTGGCCCTCCAGATGTTGCAAAACTTCAACTCCAAGAATGCCCAGATTGCCTAGGCATGCTGGGAGTTGTAGTTCAGTAACATCTGCAGGGCCAGATGTTACAGAACTACAACTTCCAGCATGCCTGGACTGTCTGGGCATGCTGAGAGTTCTAGTTTTGCAACATTTAGAAGAGCACAGATTGGAGACCACTGCACAATGGTCTCCAAACTGTGGCCCTCCAGATGTTGCAAAACTACAACTCCCAGCATGTCCAGACAGCCAAAGGCTGTCTGGGCATGGTGGGAGTTGTAGTTTTGAAACTCCTAGAAGCAGCAGAAAAGATTAGTGACGATCTTCACTGCTGCCTCTGATGCCGATGCCGCCTCCTCCACTTGCCTGCACGTGTGCCTGCCGCCGGTCCCCAGTCCCCACTGCCGTGCCGGTCCCCCCGAAGGTATGTGCCGCGGTTCCCCCGCAGCTCTCGGGGTCCTCTTCACCCGCTCGGCCCGACGTCTAGGGGAGGGCACAGCGGGGGATCTGAACTTTAACCCCGCGTCAGCTGAGACACTGTGATTGGTCCACAGATGGTCCTGGGGGGATAGCAGAAGTTGTCCCCCACTGGTAACAGCAGGACTTCTGCCAGTTAACCTGTGCGATACCCCGCATCGCCGGGTTAACTGAATGCCGTCTTTAGACAGCGGAATGCGCGAAGGACCTGCGCAATTTGCTGTCTATAGACGGGATTCTGCGGGAAGGGGTTAAAGGTTAAATTGTGGAAGGTATAAATTATTCTCACGCCTACTGGTAGGTGATGTAGCTTTGCGCTTAAAAAAGTACCTTTGCGCACAAAATAGCAACTTGATAAATACGTGACCACTGCATGGTCAAAAAGAAAAAGTTCTATGGGTAGGCAAAGAGAGTGAAACTGTCTATAACAAAAGACGCATAAAAATCTCAAAATATGCTGCTTGGGCCTGAACTGCGCCTAAACATAGACAATAAAAATGCTCTAAAAGCAGTGATAAATCTCCCCCTTTGAGTGAACAGTCCCCAATAGGATGATTTCACAAGTTTCAGATTTTTTTTTATGCAGATGTGTCAAAATATACACAGCAAACACTTCTTACATTACAAGTGGATTTTGTTGCAGATTCACTGTGGATAATTTTTTTTTGTTTTTTACTCACTTAAAGGGGAAACTCCGGTCCCATCTTATTCTAGTCCTCTATTCCTTTGGATAGAGGATAAGATGTCTGATCGCGTTCTTAGAACACCAACTGTGCTAGGCTTCGGGCGGCCATGGTCCTCATGCCCTCTTCATTCATGTCTATGGGTATATCTTCATATCTTCCATAGAGATAAATGGATGACTCATGTTGGCCACAGCTTCGGGCTGTAGTCTCTCATAATCCAGCACGATTATGTGGATTAACAGGGTACTATGCAGGAGCTTGCACAGAGTCCCTGCAGCCGCCCCTGCGCAATCAGACACTTACTTATCCTGTGGATAGAGGATAAGATGCCTGTCAGCAAAGTACTCTTAAGTGCTGCCCCCCTCAATACTGCCGCCCTAGGCACAGGCCCACAGGTGCCTACTGGTTAATACAGCCCTGCCTGCACCTGCTGCCCTCCAGAGCTCCCTGTTCTCTATCCAGACACAACCTCTTCAATACCAGCTGGATAGCTAGGAAGCCCCTACTTCCTCCTTGGTGATATTGTTTCCTCTTTATATTCTAGCCCTGCATCTGATGATCATAGGAAGTGCTAATAGTAAATGGTCGTTACAATATGTAAAAATGTATGTGTAAATTGTAAAAAGTTCAGTGCCCTGATAGAGGCCCATAAAAGTCATAAACCAAGATATGCATTGGCGCTATGGCCGCGGGGACTTGTGCTGTGCCTATTGACGGCGATGCAGTTGCAGGCGGAATTCCACCGAAAGAATGAACTTATTCATTCATTTGTGAAGTTAAAAATGTCCTCACAGAAATTCTGGGAGACTGCAATGGGAGGGCAATGGGAGACTGCTGCACCAGAATCTAAATTCCAACAGAAATTCCGTAGTGTAAACCTAAAGGCCCTAAAACATACACCCATTAACCCCTTAAGGATGCAGCCCTTTTTCGCAATTCTGACCGCCATCACTTTACGAATTAATAACACGAAAACGCTTTTACCGAATATTCTGATTCTGAGAGTGTTTTTTCGTGACATATTCTACTTTATTTTGGTGGTAAATTTTCGGCATTACTTGCATCCTTTTTTGGTGAAAAATCCCCAAATTTCATGAAAATTTAGAAAATTTGGCATTTTTCTAACTTTGAAGCTCTCTACTTGTAAGGAAAATGGATATTCCAAATAAATTTTATTTTTATTCACAGATACAATATGTCCACTTTATGTTGGCATCATAAAATGGACATATTTTTGCTTTTTGAAAACATTAGAGGGCTTCAAATTAGAGCAGCAATTTTCAAAAATGTCATGAAAATTGCAAAATCTGAAGGGACAGATGTTACAGAACTACAATTCCCAGCATGCCTGGGCAGTCTAGGCATGCTGAGAGTTGTAGTTTGGCAACATCTGGAGGGCTACCGTTTGGGCTCCACTGTAACAGTGGTCTCCAAACTGTGACCCTCCAGATGTTGCAAAACTACAACTCCCAGCATGTCCAGATGTCTAGGCATGCTGGGAGTTGCAGTTTGGCCTTCCTAGTGGTTGCCACAGTAAAGATCCCCTTACTTTCACTTTCATACGCCCCCCCCCCCCCACTGTAATTTCCCTACCTGAGCCAGGATCTTTGCAGTCTCCAGCAACGATCGGGGGTCCCCAGGCATCTTCTCCTCCAGGTACCGGCCTCCATCTTCTCCCCACGTTCCCCTCGACATAAAGGGGTGGGCAGAGCGGCCGGCGTCCTTAAAAGGTTAAATAGCTTGGGGTATCCTGATCACACATCTTTTTACACTTTCTTGATACACCCTTCTGTTCCTGAGATATGAGGGTTTATAGTTTGTCTGACAATTCAAGGAATAAGTCAGATGGGTGTGAGCTTAATTATATTAAAGGGGTATTCCACTGGCCACTGGTACATTTAGTTCCGAATGCTGAGTACACGCTGCGGGGGTCAGCCACGCCTCCTTAATGTAAGTCTGTGGGAGGGGGCATGACCAATCCCCACTGCGCACACACAGTGTTCGGAACTAAATGTTCCAAACGCTTGCCAGTGGAGTACCCTTTTAATGGATAGTGGTGCACCAAAATTAAGATTTTGGGCCAAAACTATAAACCGAACATAACTTGCCTATAAAATGTAGCACTAGTTTTGGGTCAGCTACAGACCTATAGGCTGTGTCAGGACATTCTGGGAATTGCAGTTAGTTACTAACTAACTAGAACTCCCAGAATGCACTGACACAGTCTATCGCTCTGCAATTGGACCAGGGCCGGTTCTGCCTATAGGCAAAATAGACTGCCACCTAGTGCACCCTCTTTATTGGGGGCGCCGCTCTGCACGCTGCAAGAAAGTTAGTAGCCTGCCAGCATCTGAAGCACCTGCCGCTCACCCGAAGCACCTGCACAGCCAGAACCGTTGTTGCGCGGGGAGGGAGTTTGTTACCCCAGTAGTAAGGTGATTACATGAGGAGGAGGTTTGTTACAGTGTGTCACCCCAGTAGTAAGGGCAGAGCCAATGGGAGGTGTCAAAATTAGCTTTCGCCTAGGGTGGCAAAAATCCTTGCACCAGTCCTGACTACAACTCCCACCACGTTGTACTACAACCTATACTATACTACTTTATAGTGCAACATGCTGGGAGTTGTAATTTCGGTTTGTGTAAGCTGCAGAGCCATAGACTGCGTCAAGGCATGCTGGGAGTTCTGCTAGTTTGGGATCAGCTACAGGCACTGCAGCTGACCCAAAACTAGTACCATAATTTCCAGCATGCCTTATCACAGACTATAGCTCTGCAGCTTACACAAACCGAAACTACATTTCCCAGCATGTTGCACTATGTGGAAGTATAGTATAGGTTATAGTGCAACATGCTGGGAGATAGTGAGGGCATGCTGGGATTTATAGTTGTACATTAACGTCAGAGCCACAAGTTGCAGATCACTGCAGTGGTGTAGTGTGGGTTGTCAGCACCCGGGGCAAGGCAAGTAATTTGCGCCCCCTAACCCGTGGATTTTAGCACTCGAGTCTCTTCCACTAGATTAGTTAAAGAAACCCTTACCCCCTAAGCACATGTATTGTTTGTTGTGAAAATACTGATGTAATTAAAGTAAAATGCATCTAAATACAAGTTTATTTTCAAACACTTTATTGAGTGCGAACATGCATTACACATTCTCCACATTTTCAGCAGGTCTATGAATACAAATCTAGAAATGTAGTAACCTGGCATGGGCCATGCTATTCTATGTCGTCTCACAACCATCCATCGTAAATGACAAAAAATATCAAGAACAAAAACTAAACATCAAAATGGAACCAAACCCTGGAGATGATCCAAGACTGGGCTAGATGGAGCCAACTTCCTCAATTCTGTACCTCTAATTGTAATTCTTTGATAGAAGTGCAAGATATCAATCTGTATATAATTAGGTAGGCAGTAAAGTTCCCCCACATTAGGTTGGCAGTATAGTTCCCCCACATTAGGTAGGCAGTATAGTTCCCCCACATTAGGTAGGCAGTATAGTTCCCCCACATTAGGTTGGCAGTATAGTTCCCCCCACATTAGGTAGGCAGTATAGTTCCCCCCACATTAGGTAGGCAGTATAGTTCCCCCACATTAGGTTGCAGTTCCCCCACATTAGATTGCCAGCTCCCCCACATTCGGTCGGGAGTTCCCCCACATTAATAGGCAGCTCCCCAACAATAGTAGGCAGCTCCCCCACAATAGTAGCAGTTCCCCCACAATAGTAGGCAGCTCCCCCACATTAGGTCAGCATTTCCCCCACAATAGTAGGGAGGTTCCCCACAATAGTAGGCAGTTCCCCCACAATAGTAGGCAGTTCCCCCACAATAGTAGGCAGCTTCCCCCCACCCCACAGACATACAGCTTCCAGCCATATACAGTGTATGGCTGGAGGCTGTATGTCTGTACTGCTGCCCCCACAGTGATCCAGTCACCGCTCCTCCGGCCCGGGGTCACATCTACTGCTATGAATCATAGCAGTAGGTGCCGGGACCGGGGGAGCGGTGACCACAACACTGAAGAAGATGATGCGCCGCCGGTCACTTACCAGGCCCCAGCCAGCGCGCGTCCTCCTGTGATGATCCTGCGGTCCTCCTGTGTCTCTATGGTTGTACGCACGGGACGTCAGTGACGTCCCGTGCGTACAACCATAGAGGCGGAGAAGCGAAGGACCGAAGGAGGACGCGCGCTGGTCGGGGAATGGTGAGTGACCGGCAGACATCCTTATGTCCCGAAAAGATTTTTCGGGACGCAGGGATGTCCGGGATAGGAATACTTCTTTTTATGTGCCCGGGCCGGCTCCTGTGTGTGGCTGCAGGCGGGGGCCGACCAGAGCATATAAAAACTAATACTGTATACTAAAAACCAGGGGGCCTCCAGCTGTTGTGAAACTACAACTCCCAGCATGCCCGGACAGCCTTTGCCGGTCCGGGCATGCTGGGAGTTGTAGTTTCACAACAGCTGGAGGCCCCTTGGTTTTTAGTATACAGTATTAGTTTTTATATGCTCTGGTCGGCCCCCGCCTGCAGCCACACACGGGAGCCGGCCCGGGCACATAAAAAGAAGTATTCCTATCCCGGAGAGCGCGCCCCCCCAGATGTTGCGCCCGGTGCGGCCGGACCCCCCTACACCCCCCACGCTACGCCTCTGGATCACTGTTATGGATGCCCATTTCCTCATGACTTTAGGCTTTCCTTTTCCTAATAGTACACCACCCCAGCTACAAAGACGACAGTGTCACTTAGTGCACTGTATATTGTATGGCTGGCGGAGATAAGTAGGGATGCTGTGCACCACAACTTACCTCAGTATATGGTGAAACTATGAGGTTTTTGCCTGAAAAAACCCATAGTCTCAGCAAGCTGCTATTTTTCAACACTGCCACCGAGCCAAAAACCGCAGAAAAACATCCATGATGAGGGAAAAAAAAGAACGCCAACACCCAAAAAGGCCAAACTTAGCCTTGAGAAGGAACGGTGAGCAGGCGAAATGTGATATCTTCACATGAGGCATTTACAGACATGATCTTGTTTAATGTGAAAAATAGCCGAGCAGCTGGGACATTTTTACCAGGTCACTTATTATTCATTATTGCAGAAAGATGTTTTCCGTGAAAAAAAAAATATCCTTCTGGTTTCTAAAAATAGCAAGCGCTGTAAACATCGCATATTAACAATAGGTGATAGGGTGAAGGGGCTGAAGCAATAGGTTGTGTCGCATATAGGCACAATGGTGCCATCTGCTGACGGTAACATTACTCATATGTAGCAGTGTATCCCAACCAAGACGCATTCAGCTGTTGCAAAACTACAACTTCCAGCATGCCCGGACAGCCGAAGGCTGTCCGGGCATGCTGGGAGTTGTAGTTTTACAACAGCCAGGGGAACCCTGGTTGGGAAACCCTGATATATAGCAATGCACCCCAACTTGTGGCATAGCTGCAATTTTAAACAAGGCTGTCAGGGCACGATGGGAGTTGTAGTTTTACAACAGCTGGAGAGCCACAAAATGGGGAACACTGGTGTATAGTTTGCAGTGGTAAAATCTTCAACACTGGACATAGCATTTATGGCAGATAAATCTATGGAAATTGCGTATTGGGTGAGATTCAGCAATAGCTCAATTATAAAATTTTAAGCCAAAAGAGTAGGGTCACATGGAACGGATCCGCATCATATTTTACGCTGCAGATCTGCCAATGACCCGACCCTAAATTGTGTCTCCAGCTGTTCCCCCCTGTGTGCTGCTCGTAGCAGCAATGCACTGCTCTGAGCAGCCCCACAAGGACTTGCGAATCATTGCGCACATGCGCAGTATGCACGGTGACTTGCAGTCCCATGTGGCTGCTCGGAGCAGCGCATTGCCGCTGTGAGCAGCACACAGTGGGAACAGCTGGAGACGCAATTTAGGGTTGGGTCATTGGCGGATCCGCAGTGTAAAATACGATGCAGATCCGTTCCATGTGACCCTAACCTAAAGCTATGTTCACACTACAGAATGGTTCTCCATGCGGACTTTCCACAAACTGTGGGTGCCGGCATAAACATGCCAGCACTAGGACCACACAGGAATGCACCATCTCATAGACAGCTATGCATTCTGTGAGGTGTCCGCAGAAAGAATGAATGTGTTTATTCTTTCTGTGGAAAAGGAAAACAGAATTTCCATGCTAGAAACACCTGGCATGGAAATTCTGCCGTGTGCACAGCACAGCAGAACTCCGTTGAATTCAACGGGACTCTGCTGCAGTGGAATTTTCATGTGGACATTCCAAGCGGCATTCCGTACAGAAATTCCGACGTGTAAACATGGCCTTATCGGCTTGGCTTTGGGCCAAAGTTGGTTATGTTCATAGAACTTCACACTGCAGAATGTCCGCAGTAAAATTCTGCATGGACAATTCACTGCAGTCCCATTGATTTCAATAGGATTTTGCTGCACTGTTCACCCGCTGGAATTTCTGTGGCAGAAACATCCCGATTCCATCGTCCGCAGAAAGAATAGACTCCAAATTCCAAAGAGGATTATTCAAATGTGCGTAATCTCCGCCCATGTTTTCTATGTGAACCTGGCCTAAATGTTTCCCTGGTTTTAACTCTTTACCTCACTCCAGGTGGCGAAAGCTGGACCATAGGGGAGACACCAGGTCGCTACCACAAGAGTGGTCCCGGTTAAGTGAAAGCTGGCCAGGCAGGCCAGAATGCGCTGTTGCCAAGCACTAGGAATACAGGCAGGTGGGGCAAGCTGTGGTCAAAATGAAGCAGGGCTGACTTGGTATTATTTGAGCTGGAGCTGTTAGAACTGTAGAGCTGTGAATCTCAGATGCAGCCAATTGGAGTAGGCTAGATCAGGAGCCAGAGGTGTAGTTGACAATTCGGATGCAATGACCAAGCAGACAGGTTTAGGATCAGGCTAAAGGCAGAGTCAGGTAACAGGCTTGGTCAACACAAATACTCAGGACTGGAACATATCAGACACCTTCACTGTACATAAGCTATACTATTGCTCTGGCACCAAAGGAAGAGAGGAGTGCTCTCATATAGGCAGTGCCTGGCAGGGATTGGAGGAGGACAGGAATCATGGATGCTCTTGTGTGTTGGGAGCATTCATAGGGATTTAAAAATATTTTAAAGGAAACAAAGTATCTTGTTGTCTACTCACATTTGTCAAGACTTGACAGGTCACTTTTTTCCAGAATATCTACAGCATCCTTGTTTTTATTGAGCAAAAATGTTTTATTACATGTGGATGGCATTTCCAAAGCCTCATCCGAGTGTTTTCCAAACAGTGCGTTTCCAGCTGTTGCCAAACTACAACTCTCAGCTTGCCCGGACAGCCTTTGGCTGTCCGGGCATGCTGGTAGTTGTAGTTTTGCAACAACTGGAGGCAAACTGTTTTTGGAAAACACTGCCCTATCCAAATGTATTGTGCTGTGAATTAGCTGTGAAGAATCTGGCAAATTTGTAATGTCTGAACCCATCCTAACAAAAGCGTCATCATTTGACTTAGGGCTCATTCACATCACATTTCGGGAATAGCCAGAGAATTTGAAAACCGTCCACTTCCGTATTCCTGCTAGATCTGTGCCGCACCGTATTCATTTGAATGAGCCGAATTAAGTCAACTAGTGACTCTGGTCGGCTCATTTATTTCGACTGTATCCGATTTTCTTGCTGGACTTAAAACCCTGGTCCGACTCCGTCCGGAACATTGAAATGAATAGGATACGGCACGTGTCTAGCAGGGATATAGCAGCGGACGGTTATTTAAATTCTCCCAGGTGCAATATCCCCAAAACGTGATGTGAATACACCTATTAAACAACAACCTTGGGGATATATGTCCCCTCAGGGAAACCCTGAATAGAGACCCTCTGTGGTCTAAAACTTAACTTTTAATACATTTCAAAATAATAATTTTTGTGCTCAAAATTACCACTAGGTGGCAGTGTGGGCTTTAAAATGACAGTCCCTATTTGTAATGGTTTTTATCGCATTCTATGAATGCGATAAAAGTCATTACAAATAGGGACTGTAATTTTAAAGCACACACTGCCACCTAGTGGTAATTTTGAGCACAAAAATTATTATTTTGAAATGTATTAAAAGTTAAGTTTTAGACCACAGAGGGTCTCTATTCAGGGTTTCCCTGAGGGGACATATATCCCCAAAGTTGTTGTTTAATAATTAAGTGCCCGTAGACCCTCTAGGGGGTATTTGTTAAGTTAGTGAATGCACCTATATCTCAACGATGATCTTGTGACAGCTCTGTATATGTTCTCTTCTCCCAGTTGTACATTAAGAAATCATGAAGGGGCCTTTATTCTTTAAAAATAGGTAAAATGTTTCTTGCCTATAAAAGTATTGCTAAGTATTTTTAACTTTTCTTACATAGATTATTTATTTATTTTTTGTTTGTTTTTTTGTTGCTGTACTCACTTTTGACAAACTATTACTCAAGTAAACCGAGGATAAGGTGCCACCTAGTGTTCATACAATGCAATAAAAGTTTTCTCTTTCGCATTTCTTAGGCAACAGTTAAATGCATTCCGTTTTCACTTTTCTAAGTTTCCACAGCAAAAATGCGACAAAAACACCCAAATTGCCGCACATCGTATTTTTGGTGAAAGAAACGCTGCGGCCAGATGTTAGCTGCAGGTCAATAGGGATCGATGAAATACCATACCCGCTTGGTATTTTTGTCTTTGGCATGTGTTTCATTCCTCTTTGGCATTTTTCTGCATTTTTTGGCTCAATTGCAGCATGTTGAGATTATGGCATCATTTTTCTCTCCGATAGAAGTCTATGGTGAAAGAAAAAACGCCATTAAAGCACAATGTAGGTTTTGCATTGGCATTTTTTGCTGCCGTTTTTACATTTTATTTTTAAGAAAGAGTTAAAAAATATTTTGTATATGCAAATATGCAAATATTCGCGAATATCAGTGCTTCCAGAGGACACTGAACCCTGACTTCATAATGAGATTCGCGCTACGCGAATCTCATTATGAATTTTCGCATGAAAAAAAAAGGGAACGAACATAACGAATGTGCAAATTTAGCAATTATGCGACGAATATTCGTCCATATAATCGCTAAATATTGAAAATTCGAATACTGCCCCTGTCTAATTTTCAGACCATACATTCATCCTTCATTCTATGAACTTTTGAAAGGTCATATGTGTTGACTGTCTAATAGTATGACTGTCTTTGTTGCCCATAGCAACCAATCAGAGCTTATTAGAGAATGAAACGTCACGTCCGGGTGCCAGCATCATATCCAGGGGCACGTCAGAGGCAGGAGCGGAGCGTCCAACGTTGGTAGGCAGCGCCAGGATGTCACCCTGCAACTAGTGTAAAGCAACAGGTTTTTACAGCGGAGACTGGCAGGGTTAACTGTGCTACCGATGAGATGGTGAACAAGTGCAAGAATTTAAAGAGACATAAATGACAATAAAGGGATAATAAACTGTAATTATGTATGATATAAGAGGAAAAAAAGCATAAGAAATAGAGCATGAAATACAGATGAGATCCCATGGGGGATAACTGTGGGTTTATAGAAGTTGGAATGATATGACATGGGACCAGAGGGATAAAATGGAGACATTGAGATGATAGTTGAGTGGGGGAGGGGGGATGGAAGACGACAATTATGGTGGGTTAAAGAAAACAGGCATAACTGAGTTACTCGTTAAGATCCTTTGGTGATTGTGTTTGAAGACGAAAGATCCACTGGGTTTCTTTTTTTTTTTTTTTCCCTTTCTTTCTTTCCCTTTTTCTTTCCCTTTCTTTCCTTTTCCCTTTTCACAATAAAAAAAAATCCTAACCCTCTCTCTCTCTACTTTTTTTTCCCTTTCTTCCTTTCCCTTTCTTTCCTTTTCCCTTTTGACAATAAAAAAATAAATCCTAACCCTCTCTCTCTCCCTCCCTATCTCCCCGCATTATATATTCTTCCACTCTCCGCATATTATTATACCATTCAATACTACTGGGGCATATAGGGGATATAAATTTTTTAACAAACAACAAACGGACATAAAAAAGCATTCTCAAACATCTTATTTTTATTTGTTTTCTCATTTTCAATGTTGTATCATCCATCAAAATTGCTATTCTGGGGGAGAACTCCATACATATACCAGTTATCTCTGCAATTTTACTAAATACTTCTTTTCAATATTCAATAATCTCAGAACAGCTCCAAAAATATATGTACCGTATATACTCGAGTATAAGCCGAGTTTTCCAGCACGATTTTTCGTGCTGAAAACACCCCCCTCAGCTTATACTCGAGTGAACTCTCCGCCCTCAGTGGTCTTCAACCTGCGGACCTCTAGAGGTTTCAAAACTACAACTCCCAGCAAGCCCGGGCAGCCATCGGCTGTCCGGGCTTGCTGGGAGCTGTAGTTTTGAAACGTCTGGAGGTCCGCAGGTTGAAGACCACTGCGGCCTTCGACATCATCCAGCCCCCCCCCCCTCTCATCCCCTTTAGTTCTGTACAGTACTCACCTCCGCTCGGCGCTGGTCCGGTGCTGCAGGACTGTCCGGTGGGGAGGTCGTCCGGTGGAATAGTGGTTCCGGGCTGCCATCTTCAATGGGGGGGGCCTCTTCTCCGTGCTTCGGGCCCGGCCCCGGAAAAGTCACGTTGCCTTGACGACGACACAGAGGTATATTCATTACCAACGTCCCTCTGCGTCATCATCAAGGCAACGCCTCTATTCCGGCGGAGAAGAGGCCCCCCGGTGAAGATGGCAGCCAGGAACCACTATCCCACCGGATGACTTCCCCACCGGACAGTCCTGCAGCACCGGACCAGCGCCGAGCGGAGGTGAGTACAGAACTAAAGGGGGTGAGAGGGGGCTGGATGATGTCGAAGGCCGCAGTGGTCTTCAACCTGCGGACCTCCAGAGGTTTTAAAACTACAACTCCCTACTGGGAGTTGTAGTTTTGTAACTTCTGGAGGTCCGCAGGTTGAAGACCACTGTATCAGACATTGACAAGCGGTGATGATGATGACATGTGGTGATGATAACAAGGGGATGATGAAGGGGGGGGGGATTATGACAAGGGGATGATGAAGGGGGGTGTGGGATGATGACAGGGGGATGATGAAGGTGTGGGATGATGACAAGAGGATGATGACAAGGGGATGATGAAGGGGGTGGGGATGATGACAAGGAGATGATGACAAGGGGATGATGACAAGGGGATGATGAAGGGGGGTGTGGGATGATGACAAGGGGATGATGACAAGGGGATGATGAAGGGGGGTGGGGATGATGACAAGGGGATGATGACAAGGGGATGATGAAGGGGGGTGGGGATGATGACAAGGGGATGATGACAAGGGGATGATGAAGGGGGGGTGTGGGATGATGACAAGGGGATGATGACAAGGGGATGATGAAGGGGGGGTGTGGGATGATGACAAGGGGATGATGACAAGGGGATGATGAAGGGGGGGTTTGGGATGATGACAGTCGGTGATGATGAAGGGGGGATGATGACAGGCGGTGATGATGAAGGGGGGATGGTGAAGGGGGGATGATGACAGGGTGATGATGACAGGGTGATGATGATGAGGGTGTTAATGACGAGGGTCTGGATGATGACAGGGGGGATGATGTATTTCCCATCCTTATACTCGAGTCAATAACTTTTCCTGGGATTTTGGGGTGAAATTAGGGGCCTCGGCTTATATTCGGGTCGGCTTATACTCGAGTATATACGGTATGTATCCTGCGTTTTCTATTTTACACCTATGACATTTACTATCCTTCCTTGTTCCTATTAAAAAAAAAAAAAAAAAAAAAAAAACGGCCTATATACAATATTAAATTGTATTATCTCATGATTCATATTTGGGGATACATAATTAATATTCTTCAATACTACATCCCACCCCTTCTCTCCTATATGTCCGACCCCCTCCTGCCACTGTTGGAAACTCCTATGTACTCATTTATTCTTGGGTGACCTTACCATATCTGTATAAACATGTGAGATGTTTTTTTGTTATATTACCTCCCATGATTTTCTTCAAAACTTCAGGATACACAGCCTGTATTTTTTCCACTCCAACTCAAGGAAAGTTCTTTTTATACTATTATATTCCAACCATCGTACCTCTTTTAGATTAAATTCCTCTTTCAATACTATCCATTCCTTGAATTTACCTCTAACCTAAACATCTTTTATTCTTACACCTCCTTTATTTTTAAATAGATACATTTTCCCCAATTTGCTCATCTCTGGTATATTTCTGTTGTCCATCACAAATACCACATCCATTATTCCTTTTACATTCATCTCTTTCCTAAACAGCCTCCATGTTTTAACCAGATTTTTAACCATTAAAACTTTCTTCCATTTCTCCTCTTCCAACTTCCCTGATTCCAACAATTGAAAAATATCCGTAATTTCCCCATCAGTAGAGGACATCAGTAATTCGAAGAGGGCAAATTTCTTCCATTCAATCAGAAAATAAATGTGTCCCGCCAAGAAATACTTACGGTATATATGTCTGGAAATTCTATTCCACCATTCCCCTTAGTATGACATAGGTACTCCAACTTGATCCTTGTTCTTTTTCTACCCCAGATTAATGTGTTAAAGGGGTTATTCACCATAAGGTGATTTTAGTACGTACCTGGCAGGCAGTAATGGACATACTTAGGAAGGATCTGTGCTTGTCTTGGGGCTAAATGGCTATACTGTGAGATTACCATAATACTGGGGCTAGCTTTTTGTGAACATGTATTTCCTTTTTGACTTATGTTTTTTTTACTACAAATCCCATAATGCTATTTTTCTCCCTCCCACACATCAGCCACCCCACCCATTGAAACAAAAGACCTGTGGCTTTCAATCAGGGTGCCTACAGGTGTTGCATTAGTTGCAGATTGATCTCTCTCCCTCCAAGTGATCGCTCCACCCATTGAAGCAGACAGGCTCCCTGTCATCCGCTGACTAGTGAGTCAGGTCTCAGCCGCATTACAACCTGGGAAAAATCTGAGACAACAGTCATTTTGTATGCTGGTAAAAATTAATAGTGGGGTGAAAATCACACACTAACTTTACAGCCCCTGTAGCATAGTCAAATAAATAAAAAATCCTGGAATACCCCTTTAAATATTGAGATGATCTTTTTAAACATTTTAGTCTTACACCAAGTTGGGGTCGATCCAAATAAATACAGAATCGTTGGCATCAAAACTGATTTCATTATTTTTTTTTTCTTTAGATAAATTTAAATCATGCCATATATTTGCTTTCTTTTCCGTTTTCTTGATAACTTTTAGAGTATTTATCTGATGATAATCTCATTCGACAGATATACCCCCAAATATTTAAATGTTTCTCCTCTTTTTTATCATTTTTAATCCAACTGTTTGTTCTATATTCTCTTCTCCTAACGGCATAATGACCAACTTTGACCAATTAATCCTGAAAAATTACCATATCTACTTATTATTTCATTACTCTCGGCAAGGATCTTTTAGGGTCCTCAAGGAACAACAAAATGTCATCTGCATACATTGTGATCTTATCCCCTCTCTTCCCCACTCCAAATCCCGCTATCACTGGATCCTCTCTAATAATGCTAGCCAGTGGTTCTATGACCATTGCAAAAAGCAGGGAAGAGAGGGGACAACCCTGCCTTGTTCCTCTAAACAATTTGAAACCTCTCGAGCTCCTGCCATCTATGTTTATCTTTGCCGTGGCCACAGAGTACATCAATTTAATCATTTTTATCAATTCAACTCCCATTCCATATTTTCCCAATATTCCCCAAAGGAAGTCCCACTCCATCCTGTCAAATGCTTTAACTGCATCAAGAGACAAGATGGAGTGGGACCCCCCTCTATCACTTAACTGTATATTCGTGAGCACTCTATGGATGTTTTCCTTCGTTGTTCTTCCAGGCATAAACCCACATTGATCCTTATTTATAACCCCCAAAATCATTGTCTGTACTAGTAATATTTAATAATTATATCGGTCTATACAACTCTATTTCCTCCTCCTTCTTGTCTGGTTTTAACAACAATATGATACTTGCCTCCCACATTGATTTTGGTTATGTTCCATTTTTCAGTGAGCTATTGATAAGTCTTACTAGGGCTGGTACAAGGATTTCCCCATATCTTTGGTACATTTCAAAGAGGAGGCCATCCCCTCCTGGGGTCGTGTTACCCTTTATTGTTCCTTTTGCTCTATATACTTCCCCAACTGACAGTGGTCCATTCAATGCCTCTAGTTCTTCCTCTGGGATTCTAGGTAGCACTTTTCCGTTCAGATAGCTTTTCAATTCCTCCTCATTAAATTTAGACTCAGATTTATACAATAACTCAAAATATCTATCAAATTCTTCAATTATGTTTTCAGGATTATTCTGAAACTCCCCCTTCCTGTTTTTAATAGCTTTAATTGTTGTCTTTCCCTGTTGGTTATTAATAAGGGCCATTCATCTTTTATTAGGTTTTCCCATCTCCATAAATTTCTGCTGACCCTTAAAACTTGCTTTTTTTTTTTAGTTTTTATCAATTAAATATGTTTCTAATTTTTTGTTGATCCTTTTTATTTTCTTCTGAGTAAGTCCTTTATACATTTTTCCTCTGCTTTTTTTACTGCTTCTGTTAGATTTTTTTCTATCCTATTGTACCCTTTTTTTCTTTTTTTCAATTGCCCACAATCATTCACCCCGTAAAAATGCTTTTATTGTTTCCCACTTTTATTGTTTCCCACGTTTGTTCTAAAGCGGTATCCCAGTTCCTATCGAAAAATTCTATCAAATGTTGTTTTATTAACTCATTGGGCCTCATTTACTAAGCTTAAACCGACCAGTTTTTGTCTGGTTATTTTGTCTGAGACATATCTGAGACATGTCTGCGCCAGTGTGCGCCTGAAAAATCCGACAAACCCGAAAAGGGGGCGTGGTCTGCCACAAAGGGGGCGTGGTCAGTCAAAGGGCGTGGTTTCGCAACCCGACCAATTTACTATGGCATTCACAGAAAATCCTGTGGGTAAATGGCTGGAAATATCGACCTAGAAAAAGCTGGTCAGAAAATTTTCCCGACTTTTCCCAATAGTGAATAGAGAGGAATCCTGCATGTCTGAAACAACTTTTCCCACTAGTAAAAACCCGAAACTTTTAGTAAATGAGGCCCATTGTCTAGCAATTCAAACCAATATGCATTTATTCTATTTATGCCCCCTAGATTTTCCAGCCTCGTGTCAATCTTAATACATAACGGAGAGTTGTCAGAAATACAACGGGTACAAAAATGTATCCCCTTAATCCTTATTCTCCCTCGTTCGTCTCCAAGACACAAATCTATACGAGACATTGTTTTACAGGTCTTATTCCATTGTATGTTTTTTTTTCTGGGTTCCGGCTTCTCCAAATATTTATCAGACCTACTTTATCATAAAATTTTTTCAACTGAGTTTGACCATAATTTTTTTTATATATTTAACCCCTTAAGGACCAAGCGTTTTTCAGTTTTTGCATTTTCATTTTTTCCTCCTAACCTATTAAAATCATAACCCTTTCAATTTTCCACCTAAAAATCCATATTATGGCTTATTTATTGAGCCAACAATTCTACTTTGCAGTGACATTAATCATTTTACCCAAAAATCCCCGGCGAAACGGGGAAAAAAATCATTGTGTGACAATATTGAAGAAAAAACTCCATTTTGTAAATTTTGGCGGCTTCCGTTTCTATGCAGTGAATTTTTTGGCAAAAATGAAACCTTATCATTATTCTGTAGGTCCATATGATTAAAATGATACCCTACTTATATAGGTTTGATTTTGTCTTACTTCTGGAAAAAATCATAACTACATGTAGGAAAATGTATACATTTAAAAATGTCCTTTTCTGACCCCTATAACTTTTGAATTTTTCCGCATATGGGGATGTATGAGGGCTCATTTTTTGCGCCGTGATCTGAAGTTTTTATCAATGCTATTGTTTTGATTGGAATTTTTGATCAATTTTTATTCGTTTTTTTAATGGTATAAAAGGTGACCAAAAATACGCTATTTTGGCCTTTTTTTCGTTTACGTGTACGCCATTGACCATGCGGTTTAATTAATGATATATTTTTATAGTTTGGACATTTACATGGCAATACCACATATGTTTATATTTATTTTTATTTACATAGTTTTTTATGCGAAAAGGGGATGATTCTGACTTTTATTAGTAAAGGGGTTAAATCACATTTATTAACACTTTTTTTTCACTCTATCTTGCAATGTTATAGCCCCCTATAGGGGACTATAACATTGCACACACTGATCTCTTACATTGTTCACTGCCATGCATTAACATGGCCTTGATCAGTGTTATCGCCACTCGACTGCTCCTGCCTGGAGCCACAGTGCTATGAATCATGTATAGTAGTGGGGCAACAGGGTCTAAGTGACTGCAGGTCCTAATCTATGTATAGTATATATAAGTGAAGTAATCTAATGAGGGAGTCCAGTGGGTATAAAATTAATGTATAGATATTATATGAGGTGAGGTATATATTTAAAATAATTTAAAGAAGTGTATAGAAATACACAGGGATCAGAACAACACAATTGTATAAAGGGGTTATTATTAGAATACAGATTGTGTAGAGCCGTCAATTGGGGGAACCCAGGGTCAGGTGGAAGGTATAGTATGAGAGCTTACATATTAAACAGGTTCTATGTGGTATAAAATTGGACAAAAACCAAAGTACATGCATAAAAGTGTAAAAAATGGTAATAAAAAAAAAGTATAAAATGGTATATATGCATATCAAATATCGATAGAGAAACATATGGGCCAGTGAGGTGGTTATAGAGAACATTCAATCATCTCACTGAGGCCTGAAGCGACCAGGGTTGTAGTTTATTTATCCATTAGTTTTCTCTCTTCCGGAGGGTATTAAACCTTTCTTTGGATATACCGTATTTATCGGCGTATAACACGCACTTTTTAGGCTAAAATTTTTAGCCTAAAGTCTGTGTGCGTGTTATACGCCGATACACCCCCAGGAAAGGCAGGGGGAGAGAAGCCGTCGCTGCCCGCTTCTCTCCCCCTGCCTTTCCTGGGGTCTAGAGCGCTGCTGTCGGCCCTTTTCACCCCCTGGTTATCGGCGCCGCTGCCCGTTCTGTCCCCCTGACTATCGGTGCCGGCGCCGATAGCCAGGGAGAGAGAAGCGGCGCCGACAGCCAGGGGAGAGAAGGGGCAGCGGCACCCATTGCCGGCGCCGCTGCCCAGTTGCCTCCCCCCATCCCCGGTGGCATAATTACCTGAGTCCGGTCCGCGCTGCTCCAGGCCTCCGTCGTGCGTCCCCGGCGTCATTGCTATGCGCTGAACGGCGCGGCACATGACGTCAGAGCGCCGCGCCGTGCATAGCAACGACGCTGGGGACGCACGACGGAGGCCTGGAGCAGCGCGGACCCGACTCAGATAATTATGCCACCGGGGATGTGGGGAGGCAACGGGGCAGCGGCGCCGGCAATTGGTGCCGCTGCCCCTTCTCTCCTCCTGGCTGTCGGCGCCGCTTCTCTCCCCCTGGCTATCGGCGCCGGCACCGATAGTCAGGGGGACAGAACGGGCAGCGGCGCCGATAACCAGGGGGTGAAAAGGGCCGACAGCAGCGCTCTAGACCCCAGGAAAGGCAGGGGGAGAGAAGCGGGCTCTCTCCCCCTGCCTTTCCTGGGGGTATATCGGGGTATACACGCGCACACACGCACCCTCATTTTATCATGGATATTTGAGTAAAAAACTTTTTTTACCCAAATATCCTTGGTAAAATGAGGGTGCGTGTTATAGGCCGGTGCGTGGTATACCCCGATAAATACGGTACTTTCTATTGGGGTGATGGAAATTACATTGATGTTTTGGTTATGGTGTTCGGTTACGTGTCTGGAGACGCTATGTAGGAGAAAACCATTGGTGGCATTATTTATGTGCTTTGTGATCCTCTCCCGTAGACATCTAATGGTCCTCCCCACATATTGTACACCACATTGACATTCAGGTAGATAAATAACATACTGGGAGGAACAGTTTAACAGTGTTTTGATGGAAAAGGTTTCTCCCATGGTTCTGGATGAGAATTTTCTGGCCCGGCGTTTTAAATTGGCACAACATTTGCAGCGAACATGCCCACATCTATAGGAACCAGTAGTAGAGAGGAAACTCACTGGTTGGGAGTTTTTAGTCTGCTGGGGGCTACGATATTGCGGAGTGTTTTGCCTCTCCTGTATGTAAAACCAGGTCTTTGAGGAAGTGTATGACGTAAGAAGGGGTCGCTCTTTAGGATCGGCCAATGTTTATGCAAGACCTCTTTAATAAGTTTGTGTTCCCTGGTAAAAGTCATAATTAAGTTAATGGACCAATCTTTTTTTATTTTTCGTGGTTTCTTGTACCTTGGTCAGACACTCATGTTGAGATAAATTACTTGCCCTTTTAAAAGAAGAATCCACAATGGCCTTAGGATATTTTTTCACCTAAAACCTTTTTAAGATGTTACTTTGCTCTTGAAAATCACTAGTATTGGAACAATAGCGCCTAATACGTTTAAATTGTCCGTAAGGGACATTTATGAGCCATTTTTTGTAATGTGAGCTGGTAAAATCAAGGTAGCTATTACTGTCTACTTTAAAAAAAAAAAAAAAAAAAGGTTTTGGTGTTAAGGGGATCCCTGGCCATTGTGGAAAACAACAACATCTAAAAATTCAGCATTGTCATTAAAAACACTGTGCGTAAAATGAAGCCCCCAGGTATTGTTGTTAAGAGAGGATAATTTCTACTAGTTCCATAGTAACCACTGTGTTCAATGGCGGTGGTGTTTTCTGGATCTTGCGTGGGAGGTTTAAAAAAACAGTGTTGTTGTGCTGGTTGTAGGGTAAAGATTGATCCATATTTGGAATGGTTAAAGTAGACACATGTTGTGGGTTTGAGGAGAGATGTTCAAGAGGAGTAAAATATAGATGTCTTTGGTCACTCGTACCTGACGGGGTGGTGATATGAACGGTGGGGAGGGAGTTTTCAAGGAAAGACTCAGGATCAGATGCAGAAAAATGGCCTGAAGGAAGGCGACTGGTGGTTTCATTGGTGGGTAGATGAGTGGAGCATGAGTTGATAAAATCAATCAATTCTTGTGGGGGTAAAGCGAGAGAAGCCGTATTGGGGGGTGGGTGGAGGTGGTTGATCTGCTGGGTGATGATAGCGGGTCTGGTTGAGGCTAGGGAAGGCTGGTGGTGAGTAGTGGAATTTTGTATATTGGATGGATTAGATTGTGCATTTTTCGGGGTGGTAGTACATCTGGATTTATGGGAAAATAGGGTTGGTGGAGTAGCTCTAGAGGGATAATTCCTCCGGCTGGAGTAAGTGGGTGGTAAGGAGGGATCCTCCCGAAATGCGTAATCCTGTCGGTTTTTTATTTTCTTTCAATACAATGTCCTGCTGAGGACTTTTTCACCTCTCTGGCATTGTCATATCTGTCATCACTGGCATTGCCTTATCTTACAAGAGTCAGCAGCACCGACTTCAAGGGTTTTTTCCTGCCTTGCTTCTACTAAAATCGTCCTTACGAGCTGAGACAAAATTACATAAATAAGTCTCCAGAATTTGGTTAACCCTCTCCACCTGGCCATTGGACTGAGGGTGATAGGCAGAGGAAAAAGTCCAGGTTAATGTCAAGACAGGAACAGAGAGCTCACCAAAACTTAGAAACGAACTGAACTCCTCGATCCAAGACGATATGATTTGGTAGACCATGCAAACGAAAGATATGTTGCAGGAAGTGCTTTGCCAGCTTTGGAGCAGATGGGAGACCAAGTAGAGGAAAAAAGTGAGCCATCTTGGAAAACCTATCAACCACCACGCAAAGTACTGTGTTATTACAAGATGGAGGCAGATCGGAAATAAAGTCCATAGCGATGTGAGACCAGGGAGTCTCCGGAATGGGTAGAGGCTTTAAGAGTCCCACAGTTCTCTGCCGAGGAGTTTTGTCACGGACACAGGTTACACAGGAATGGACAAAATCTGAAACATCATGTTCAAGATGCGGCCACGAGTAGTGCCGTGAGATTAAAAGTATGGTCTTGTGAAGTCTGGGCTGACCTGCCAACAATGATGAATGACCCCGTTTCAGAACCTTGCGTCTCAATCTGGCGGGCACAAAAGTTTTTCCTGGAGGACCAGGAATCAAACGATCCGGAGGAATAGGTTTATTTCAGTACAAGGTGTCACCCTTTGGTTTACATGGTGCTCCCGCTACATTTCAAAGGCTAATGGATATTTTACTTCGGCCACATCATCGATATGCCTCAGCTTATCTGGACAATATCATCATTCACAGTACAGACTGGGAAAATCACCTTCCAAAAGTGCAGGCTGTGGTAGACTCCCTTAGGAAGGCCGGGTTAACTGCTAACCCCAAAATATGTGACCAAGTACCTGGAGTATGTCATTGGGCGTGGAGTTGTCAAGCCCCAATGTAAACAAAAGTGAAGCCAACCCGGAATTGGCCCCGACCTGTCACTCCCCGACAGGTGAAGTAATTCCTAGGAATGGTGGGTTGCTATATGAGATTTATCCCCCATTTTGCTACAGTGGCTGCACAGAGCTCTGAAAGGATGCAAGTCCGTAATAGTGCGTTGGAACGAACAGCCCGGGCAGGCGTTTTCTGCTTTGTAGTCGGCCCTATGTGGGTCTCCCGTGTTGGTGACACCCGACTTCACTAGGGAATTTGTGGTACAGACCGATGCCTCTGAGGTAGGTCTCGGTGCTGTACTCTCCCAGGAAGTCAATGGGGAAGAGCATCCCGTTGTATTTCTCAGCCGCAAACTGACCACGGCTGAGACCAGGTATAGTATAGTATAGTGGAGAGAGAGTGCCTGGCCATTAAGTGGGCACTCGGGTCTCTCCGCTATTATCTGTTGGGGAGGAAGTTTCGTCTTGTGACGGATCATTCCCCCCTTAAGTGGATGTGCCAAGGCAAGGACAAAAATGCCAGGGCAGGTGGTTTCTGTCATTACAGAATTTCAAGTTTAGAGTTGAACACAGGGTGGGTCAATTGCTAGGCAATGCTGATGCCCTATCACGAGTCCACTTTTGCACAAGACAAGTGCTTACCCCCTCAGGGTTGAACAAGGGGGGGTATGTGAGAAGGTGAAGGGCATGGTGGTTGATGGGCGATATGTGTCACCAAGGCTCCTGGCCTTGGTGAAGTAAGAGCCGGTATTTGTTCAGTGTCTGTGCTGCAATGCCGACTGACACTGTGGCCATAGTATGGCTGGAAGGCCAATCCGGGATGGCTCTTACTGGGCATGGTCAAGTGTAGGGTGGTGGCCATTCCCCACAATCCAGGCTGTCTTTTTTTGGCCTTAAAGCTAGGCTGCCTCATCAGCTGAGGGGGATTCGCATGTTGCAGCTCACACTGCCAGAGAGAGCTGTGTGTAAAGATCTTCCTTGAGAGTGTGGAAGCTGGTGAGCAGACTTCTTGGGGACTTGGAAAAGACCTGCTTGATGCTGAATGGCATGGACTCAGGTGTGTACAAGCACCTAAGGAATGCAGGTGGACTTTTGTTACTTTTTCCGTTGTTCTGCATTTAAGACTGTTTGCTGTCTGCCAAGTGTGAATAAAACACTGAACTTTGATTTGAAAAGTGTTGTTTCCATGCCTATATACTGCAAACGCAACTGTCTGCAAGAGCGAGTCATCACATTATATATTCGATCACGGTATTTCTGTTTACCCCATTTCTACTATGTTTATTTATATATGCTAATTACACCATGATGTCAGAGGAAATGATGCCCTCTATTTAAATCAGCCACGATGTTCATTATATTGCTTGACAAAGGTAACGTGAGGTGACTGAAACGTCGCACACCTGTTGCTAAAAATAAAGCTACTTATTTGATTCATAATCTGACATTAAATAAACCACACATTTCTTAGACTTGAAGTTGAACTGCTGCGCCATTGTTTGCCATGTTCTATGGACTCTGATCAGGTCTGGGAAGCTGGCGCCCCACAAACACGCCCTGTGGAATAGAAGGTGTGCTTTTCAAAACTCGTACAATAAATGTGACGAATGTAGATTCTCTACATTGGCCGTTCTCACTATGTTTACAGGTGCAGAAGCTTTAGAAAATGTCCCCCTTCATGTTTCACAGGAGGACATTAAAATCTGCTGTGTTATTCTGGATGTAATGCTGTTGTTAAATGTATTAGAAACGTGCCCACTATGTTGCCATAAGGTATAAAATCACAGAAGAGTTGTACTCAAAGAAGCCTGTAGATGGCAGCAGAACAGTGCATCATGTGTTCCCATCCGGGAAAAACACCTGTTCTACAACACAGTCACGTTTTGTTCTGAATGACATTTTCCAATTTTTCTATCTACCTGCCATTTTGACTAACACTCTCCTATCTTGATGGATGACATCCCCATCCTGAGCTGCACTCTCTCCAAAAGAATCCAACTTTTGCTGCCAAATCTGCCTGAGAGACATAAAACAGGTAATGACTCAGAGAATATACTGTGCGCTGCATATAAAACACTGGCCAAATCATAGCAACAGCTCCGCTCAAATATAGACCTTCTATTTTTATCCCAATTCGCAGATCATCTGTCTCCTTGGAAACTGCACACTCCTCCAACCAGCGTCTGGCTGACTCCACAAAGCATGTAAGTGGCCCATTACAAGGCGAGGACAACTCGTACAACTAGTCAGCCGAGCCTGTGTCACTCATAAAAATAGATTCTATAGCGATCGTGAAATATTATTAGCACTTGCAGGAAACACATGGGAAGGTCCAACGCACAAATTGATACTTAGAAGCTTTGATTTCCAAACTGTAGGATGTTGAAATAGTGACAAAAATGTTCTATAAATAATATAGTAAAAAAAAAAAAAAAAAACACAAGACTATAAATAAGACAAACAAATGGAATTAAGGGTGTAAGTTTCTAAGCAAATCTCTATCTCTTAAAATATTATAGATTTGCTTTGTTGTACCCTTTAGCACACAGGGTGCCCACTTTAGTAGTTCTGCCACGTGTGTCTACTTTAATACCTCTGCCACCGTTATCCACCATTATGCCCCAAGAGCCTTTTTGATTCCACTGACACTTTAGCCCTCCATTAAATCCTTTGTCACAGGTATTTTATTTTGGGCCACTACAGATACTCCTTCAGTTCTTCTGCCATAGGTGCTCTCCTTGGTGTCACTGCCACATTTTCCCACTCTATTAGCACTACAACAAATGCTTTTTTAGTACCTCTGCCACAGGTGCCCTCTTTAGTACCACTGCCATGTTTGCCTTTGCTATAGTCTCTAGTACACATGCTTCTTTAATACCACAGCTGCCTCTATCAAAGGTATCTAGTACAGTGCCTGATACAGGTGCCCTTTTTAACCACATTTGCCCACTCTATTACCTCTACTACAGATGTTCCTTAAGTCCCTTTGCTACAGGTGCCACCTTAAGTACCACTTTTGCTAATGTTGTAGCCTTTACTACAGATGTTTACCATGTCTGCTATGTGTACACTAGCTAATGCCATTGCAACAGTTTCCCACTCTATTGCCTCTACTACAGATGTTCCTTTAGTACCTCTGATACAGGTGCTCTCTTTAGTGCCAAGAAGGTATTTCCA
Organism: Hyla sarda; assembly: GCF_029499605.1. NCBI lineage: Eukaryota > Metazoa > Chordata > Amphibia > Anura > Hylidae > Hyla > Hyla sarda. Next base: position 189,661,177 of record NC_079195.1, on the reverse strand, counting down.
AGTCTATTTTCTCTAGACTTGGAAATGCCTCTTAGACAAGCCTTTTTTAAAGAGTACCTATCATCATCTAAACTATCCCTAACCCCCCCCCACCACCACCACCCATCTGTCCCTGACTCTCACTGACTCTATCCCTGTCATTATTTTTTCTGAAAACCCCATATAACTACTTTTTTTAGATCCTGTGCGGCAGCTCGGTCTCCTGCCGTGTTTGAGGGGAGGAACAGGGCAGGACATCATTTGATGCCTGCCAGGGCTCACTTCCGCCCTTCTTCCTCTGTGATCCCATGCCCATGTACACTACAATAATAAATACTTACTAGCAGGTTTTTTTTTTAGCAATAGAAGACCTCGATCAGAGCTATTGGAAGGCAAACCTGATCCTATCTTCATGCAGGGCAGCTCTGCACTGACATTTAACCAGCGCACATCGGCTCTCCTGCTCAGAAGGCGGAGCCTGATGACAGGGCCAGCCTTGTCAGGAGCTTGCCCTACTGTGCTGCAAAAACAGCGCTCGCTCCCACCTTTTTGATTGACAGGCAGGGAGCAGCGCTGAGCTCGTCATGTGTGCCGGCTGCAGTCTGAGATTTCGGCCAGCATGAATCCGAAGTCTAGCAGAGACTAGCTGCTGGCTTATGCAGGGAGACCCTTAGTGGTGGTTTCTCTAAACATAAATTACACATGAAAGTATGCATTTTTTTTAAATAAGATATATTTAGAGACTTGTTAAGAAAAGGCTTAATGTACATCATATCAAAAGTTCATTCAAGGTGCCTGATTTGTGCCCCTGCTAGAGATGCCCCTATTATTAGGGGAGGAACTATAGGAGGTGGCAGTCACATTGGGGCCTTGTGCCTATTATATATGGCTTTTGGTAGACATGGGACCCTGTTACAGATTTTGCATTGAGGCCCAGAAGTTACACGTTACAACTTTGCCCCTTATTATAGCACCTCTGCCTCCTTGTGACAACATTTCCACATTGTCTAACAACACACGAAGATCTCAATTCAAAAAAATCATGCCGGTGAATTCTGGTGGTGAAGACAAGCACATTACATTACTTCACCACTAGAGTTGGAACTATTGGATGGTTTGTGGTCCTGGCAGGGATAAAGGCACTAGTGATTATTAGAACAAAGGAGCTCATGGCTCACGGCTCTTCCGCCAACCTTGGTACAATATAACTCATAGGCTACTGACAGATATTTTGTATATATGCTGTCACTCTATGTACTGAAGGTAATGGAGCTGTCAGTCACATGTTCAGCGCCATATCAGAAGTATCACTGTGCACAAAAGAAACTGTTATTTGGGGATTTTTTTTAACCAACTCATTAAAAGTATAAAGGAAATCAGTCAAAGCCTTTACTTCAAAGAATTCATCTAATTCCATCCATTATTCCCAAAATTGTGACCCATCCTGCCTGACAAAAGTGTGTCCTAGAACACTGGCCGGGAATCACTGTACTAATGATAGAGAGATTTCTCCAAGTGGTTTTTACTGCCGGATATCAATGTACAGAATGTGTTCTCCAGCTGTGATAATCCACGCCTGTAGTAAAGTCACGCTGAGAACTGTATTTCCTTGAATTGCTGAGCTGCAGGGGTGCCCCCCATGTGCCTGCAGCAGAATACTTGCCCTTAATCCTGGAGCCTTCAGTAACTTTGGAAAGACTTTTACAACTATTTTTTATTTTTTTAATCTTTGATATCCATCGTGATATGATGCAAAATGGTAATAAACAGTAGACACTATAGTTTTACAAATGCATACTTACTTAACAGGCAGACCTTCCATCAATTTCTTTATCTTATCCACTGGCCCAGATTTATATGTATAGGCTGACCATATTACCTGGAGACAAAAATGGGACACTGGGGAAGCTCAAAGAGAAGGGGGGGGGGGCTATATATAATTGTAGGCTTCTATACTGCCCCCATATACAGTAGTAGGCTCCCATACTTCCCCCATGTATAGTTGTAGGCTTCAATACTGCCCCCATATATGGTTGTAGACTCCTATACTTCCCCCATATATAGTTTTAGGCCCCTATACTTCCCCCATATGTACGCTCCTCTGTGCCCCCATATAGTTGTAGGCCCTCTCTCCTCTATGTCCCTATATATATATAAATATATATATATATATATATATATATTAGTAGGTAGGCAGCCCACACAGACATACTGCCCTCAGCAGCCCAGCCATACTTACCAGCTGCTTTAGGGGGGCTGCACTTGCCTTCAATGGCTAGGGTCGGGACCTCATGCTATAGCTGGAGCCATAGCAGTAGGTCCCTGGACCGAAGGAGCAGTGGAGCACTGTAGCTGATGTGGCTGGTAGTTTAGTTGTCATCCTAGTGCCTGCTCCAGGGTCCACAACGGGGTCCAGACTTGCGCTCTCCTGATGTCCTCCTGCTCTGCTTCTTGCAGTGCAAAGTCATGGGCGTCATCCGTCACACGTACTGGCTGCCACTGCTTATGGACTTAAAGTAGCCGTGGCACCAGCTGCCACTTAAAATGTCAATATTTTCCTGTTTTGTTTAGAAAAAATTCCTTCCATAGCACGTTTTGCATTTTGTTTTTTAGGGCAAAGATTCCTCTCTGCTCCTCTTATGCTTATATATTGAATGCAAAGTACACTCACCATAAATCTAACAGGAGAGTAAGAAACACCAACACCAGCCCTCATTGTCATGATTCTGTGGAGAGTTGACTGTGTAGTTTATTAAAATTCTGATGGGTGGGAACTCTTGATATATCTGACAGGGATGACATGCAAATGCTTAATAGGCAAAAAAAAAAAAAAAAACACATGAAGGATCCATAGGAAATCACTATAGTAAATCTCAACCAATGACAGAATTTACAAGGGACTAGCTATTTCTGTCTTGGCTGATGGTAGTACAAGTTATTTTTAAGCACAGAGGATTGATGGATTCAGGAAGCATCTTTTCCTTCCAAGAAAAGTTGTCTAAGGAAGGTAAACTGGTTGGACAAGTAAATGTATAGCTACTGTATATAATCTCATCACATGTACAGTATAATACATGCTCTGCTCCTCAATACACACCTGAAGATGGAAAAATTCCCTAATATTTGCTGTAACCCAACCCAAATTCTCTCCACTCATATAATGAGATATACATTTGGTAAGTTCTGCTTGGTCAGCTGTCTGATAGTATATTCAAACAAGGAAGCTTTGATGCAGAAATGTCTTTGGCTTTCCCATTTACCTGAGGTACAAAAGTGACTAAAACACATAAGATTTGCAAACTTCTAGCAAAATGAAGCTTGTGAAATTTTTTCTGACTTTTTTCACCACAAAGGTGCATACAATATATATATATAAGCCTTGATAAGTTCCTCCCATACTGTCTACATCATGGGTAGATGTACCATACATAGTCTCATTTACTGCTATGAGGGTCTATTTGGAGTAGAGGACCTGCCAAGGTAGAGGCGCCTTGCACTTTTCCTAATAGGTGGTGAATCCATCTTTGGTGGTAATACATTTCTATGTTTATGGAAAGGTGACATAGGGGGTAATTAACCCCTTAAGGACTCAGGGTTTTTCAGTTTTTGCACTTTCGTTTTTTCCTCCTTACCTTTAAAAAATCATAACCCTTTCAATTTTACACCTAAAAATCCATATTATGGCTTATTTTTTGCGTCACCAATTCTACTTTGCAGTGACATTAGTCATTTTGCCCAAAAATGCACGGCGAAGCGGAAAAAAAAATCATTGTGCAACAAAATCGAAGAAAAAACGCCATTTTGTAAGTTTTGGGGGCTTCCGTTTCTACGCAGTGCCTATTTCGGTAAAAATGACACCTTATCATTATTCTGTAGGTCCATACGGTTAAAATTATACCCTAATTATATAGGTTTGATTTTGTCGTACTTCTGGAAAAATTATAACTACATGCGGGAAAATGTATACGTTTAAAAATGTCATCTTCTGACCCCTATAACTTTTTTATTTTTCCATGTACAGGGCAGTATGAGGACTCATTGTTTGCGCCGTGATCTGAAGTTTTTATCGGTATGATTTTTGTTTTGATCGGACTTTTTGATAATTTTGTATTCATTTTTTAATGGTATAAAAAGTTACCAAAAATAAGCTTTTTTGGACTTTGGAATTTTTTTGCACGTACGCCATTGACCGTGCGGTTTAATTAATGATATATTTTTATAGTTCGGACATTTACGCATGCGGCGATACCATATATGTTATTTTTTTTTTTATTTACACTGTTTTATTTTTTTATGGGAAAAGGGGGGTGATTCAAACTTTTATTAGGGAAGGGGTTAAATGACCTTTATTAACACTTTTATTTTTTTACATGATCTCTCATGCTTATCACTGGCGTGTATTAACACGCCTGTGATCAGTGTTATTGGCGCTTGACTGCTCCTGCCTGGATCTCAGGCACGGAGCAGTCATTCGTTGATCGGACACCGAGGAGGCAGGTAAGAGCCCTCCCGGTGTCCTGTTAGCTGTTCGGGATGCCGCAATTTCACTGCAGCGGTCCCGAACAGCCCGACTGACTAGCCGGGATAGTTTCACTTTCACTTTAGAAGCGGCGGTCAGCTTTGACCGCCGCTTCTAAAGGGTTAATACCGCACATTGCCACGATCGGCTATGTGTGGTATTAGCCGTGGGTCCCGGCCGTTGATGAGCGCCGGGACCAACGCGATGTGATGCTTCATATCACAGGAGCCGGCGCAGGATGTAAATATACGTCCTATGTCGTTAAGGGGTTAAAGGGGTTATCCACCATAAGGTGATTTTAGTATTTACCTGCCAGACAAGGATCCGTGCTTGTTTTGGGGCTTAACAAACTCAAAAAACACCCCAAAGGGGAATGAGGGGTCCTGAGACACAATAACTACAAACCCCAGGGCCGAAGCCCAGGAGTCACTAACTCCCCTCTTTAAATAATCCCCTAAAATATAATTTTTATTAGTATATAATAAAATATTCCCACTAGATTAGTTAAAAAATAAGTGTCAGAGTGTTGCTTAAAAGATATAGAATGACCAGTAGGGAAACCCCTGTCTGATAAACTGAAAATGTTTTAGCGGCGCTGCAGCCTGCCGCAATGGCAACACTGTGACGTGCAACTTAAAATATAAGCACAGCCACCACCCTATTTTATCTATAATATTATTATAACCCCGAAAAAACATCCAGACCACTTTTAAACAGTTGTAGTGACTTCACTATGACCACTTCCCCTGGCAGAGAGTTCCATAGTTTTACTTCTCTTACAGTAAAGGGAAGTTGATGATGTAAAAAACTTCCTTTGTCTAGACATACAGGATAGAAACTAATATAGATACATTTTTGGGAGTAAATAGATCATTGGACAGATCTCTGTCTTTATGTATGAATACAGTGGTCCCTCAACATATGATGGTAATCCGTTCCAAATGGACCATCGTTTGTTGAAACCATCGTATGTTGAGGGATCCGTGCAATGTAAAGTATAGGGCAGTGTTCTACAACCTGCGGACCTCCAGATGTTGCAAAACTACAACACCCAGCATGCCCGGACAGCCGTTGACTGTCCGGGCATGCTGGGAGTTGTAGTTTTGCAACATCTGGAGGTCCGCAGGTTGAAGACCACAGGTATAGGAAGTTGTACTCACCTTTCCCCGCCGCTCCGGACCGTCACCGCTGGTCACCGCTGCCCTGGATGTCGCCTTCCATCTCTGTTGCCGCGTCCCCGAGGTGTCCCCGACGCTCCGGCAAGGCCTCTGCTTCCCCGGCATCTTCGCTCTCCGTCGCCGCCATCACGTCGCTACGCATGCCACTCTTATTGGATGACGGACGGCGTGCGCAGCGACGTGATGACGACGATGGAGAGCGCTGACGATGGAGGGAATCCCGAAGAGGACGCACCGGAGCACTGAGGACAGGTAAGTGATCTTCATCGGACCACACGGCACCGTAAACGGCTATCTGGTGGCAGCTGAAGCAGTCTGGATAGGGATAGCCGTTTATGCGATGGCCCCGACATACAAAAGCATCGTATGTTGATGCTGCCTTCAACATGCGATGGCCTCTGAGAGGCCATCGCATGTTGAAATTATCGTATGTCGGGGCCATCGTAGGTCGGGGGGGGTCACTGTGCATTGTTATTGTGACACACAAAGGTTTTTTAATTTTTTTTATTGTAATTTTTAAATCTTCATGCCTTTCTTGTAAAATTGGGGCTGAAAGCGTTCACATCAGTGAGGTGTTATTTTATAAAACAGGGTGATGACGTTACAGTCTTTTGAAATTTGGTCACAGTTCCCTTTTTTTTTAGTTTGATTGCAGTAACACTGTGAGAAAAGTCTCTGAATATGCTGAATAAGTAGTGGAGATATATGCAGTTCAATAAGATAATTCTCTACTAAGAAAGGCCTACACTGCTTGGCCGACTGTGGTGAATATACTCTTGAAAAGGCTTGTACTCACAATTACTTGTACACACAACTCTAACTCTTGCCGAAAGCCACAAACAGTAAAGTGTTTGCAGAGGAGTCCTTGTACAGTAATTCCCCTGTCTAGCTAGGGGATTTTCCCTCTTGGAGCAGAAACTGAATAGTAGAAATTATTGCTCTCTCAGCATGGACTGGAGACAGTCTTAGGCAAACCTCCCAAAATAATACAAGGTGCTGTGATCATCTGTACTGACCCTGAGCTGACTAAGGTAAATTTAGCAACTGGAACTGGATGTAGGTTTACTAGGCAGAGCCAGGACTTGACGAACTTGTTTCACATAAGGCGCAGCTAGAAAAAGAAACTGGACTAGGCCTAAACTTCCTCTTCTCACGTGGCCTACCAGGACACAGTCTGACAAATAGGTCACACTTCTATGGCTAGGGCCAAGTAACTAGCTTAGACTGGTTCCAGCCCACAGAAAGCAAAATATTAACCCTTGCACACAAATTGACAAGTTATGCAATTCAGACTCACTATACCCAGACAAAGATTTGGTAGCCTGGAGAGAAACTCCTCAGCCACATGACAACCTTAGACTACAGCGGCTGGGAGATGGTACCGGGACACTGCAGTAAATTTCACCCAGTGTTGTCCTATTAACTAGATATCGTTGGGATGGATTTTCCCTTTTTAAGTGTAGTCTAGTCGCAATTTTGAGAAATCAAACACAAGTATCTCCTATACAGATATGCACTAGGGCAGAATTACTAAATATTGATGCTAAATTACCAATAGTACTTCAATATATGTGAATGCACTGGGCCACTGCCAAGGAGAGCCTCTTGTTATTATCTTTTTATTTATTTTTTGTTATGCAGTACATATATATATATATATATATATATATATATATATATATATACCGTATATATATATATATATATATATATATATATGTAAAAAAAGAAAAAAAAGTTGTAAAAAAAGAAAATGGCAGCAGCACACTTGGTCAACAAAATGGAGGCTCTTAGCGCACTTTTTGATCAAAACGTGTCCCCCATCCACCACGCGGAGGTGGCCTCTTATCGGATGGGTCCCTAAACACTCACCTACCTCAGGCTGGGTGACATGTTGGATCCACTAACGATCCAAACCACCTCCTGTGAAAATAGGGGAGGGGATGCACGGCTACAGAGGGAGCCACTCCCCCCAAATTTGCACAGCAAAGAAAAAAAAAATATATATATATATATATATTCTGATATGTGTGCAGCTAATGAATGTGTATATGATGTTGAGCACGTGTATTTAGATTAGGTTATAAATAGGGTTAAATGTGTTAGAACATTTCTGTAACAAAATCTATGTTGTGGCACAGAATGATTGGAGGATGTGTTTATGCAAGACAAAAGGCATGTGGTATGTGTGGGAAGGAATTATTTATGTCGATGAAAATGTTCATATTTTCATCATCTGTGCTGGATTTCTGCACGTGTTTATATAGAACAAACCTATAGCTTTATTACTCTTATCTCAGGTAAAACGCCTGCTTGTGTTAGACAGAATATATGTGTATGTGGTCAGGGGCCGCAGCCAAATATGCCTGTTTATGTGTGTATATGTGTGTGTATTTGCACGTGTGTATGTACGCGTGTATGGGAGTTCTTAAAAAAAACTTGTGCATATGGGTTAATATTGATACTGAGGTGCAGAATGAGTACCAGGATGTCTACTGGGATGTACGATAGGCAACACGTGTGTCTGCAGAGAAATGATGGTCACCTAATGTGTTGTAGGTGACAAATTGTATGAGGCTCTTTTTACACTGCAATGTCCTTCAGAAGTATTTATCAAACTATCACTACACCAACTACTCAGTCCTAAAGGGACACTCTGCTCTCCCAGCTTTCAGAACATTTTGTTCCAAACACTTCACTGGTACTTCCATTGAGGGTGTGTGACATGACATCACGAGGGGCATGGCATCACGAACGCCGCCACCCTCACCCAGCATTCTAAACAAACACCGGGCGCCCGCCACGCCCCGTCCCATAGACTTCCATTCAGGGGGCATGGCATGACATCACAAGGGGCATGGCCATGACGTCACGAACACAGTCGTCCGCACCCAGCGTTCCAAACAAACACCGGGTGATGCACAGAGATTGCGGGGATCCCAGCTGCGGGACCCCTGCAATCAGACATCTTATCCCTATCCTTTGGAAAGGGGGATAAGATGTCTAGGGGCGGAGTACCCCTTTAAAATGTATAGAGCAAATAAATTTAAACCCCCTATGTAAACTACCTGAAAAATTTAACTTTTGACCTCCATTGGCTAATGCAGGACTGTGTGGTTCCAATGCAGAAATGAATATGGTTGATTTGGTTGATTTTAATAGGAACAGCATCATTTTTGCACTATGGGGTACAAGAATACTGGTCCTTTATAGGTGAGGGACACATTTACCGTCCAGTACCACTAGTAATAAAAGTGTCCAGTGTGTAAATGGGTGTGTCAAGTAACCATCCCAGTGATGGATTATGAGGAACCTGTTTTTATTAGGAGCTGTATAATATGTAAAAGTTGCTGCCAACATTGGGAGACAATGAATAGTGTATGGTGACAGGATCAATGTACAAGTCATAAGTGAAGTAAGATAAGGTGAATGATTGCTAGCACTACGTTGTCTTAACCAGTCTACATGGGCATCTGCTGTTTATATCATCCTGCACTTTTTCTACTTTTTTGGATACTTATAATAAAAATTTTTTGTTTATGCTACACAGAGTGCCATGAGCTTTTTCTACTGTCTACTTATCAATGTACAAGGGTCTGCTGTAGAAGTACAAGGGTCTGCTGTTGATGTACAAGGGTCTGCTGTAGATGTACGAGGGTCTGCTGTAGGAGTACAAGGGTCTGTTGTAGATGTACAAGGGTCTGTTGTAGATGTACAAGGGTCTGCTGTAGATGTACAAGGGTCTGTTGTAGATGTACAAGGGTCTGCTGTAGATGTACAAGGGTCTGCTGTAGATGTACAAGGGTCTGCTATAGATGTACAAGGGTCTGCTGTAGATGTACAAGGGTCTGCTGTAGATGTACAAGGGTCTGCTGTAGATGTACAAGGGTCTGCTGTAGATGTACAAGAGTCTGCTGTAGATGTACAAGGGTCTGTTGTAGATGTACAAGGGTCTGCTGTAGATGTACAATGGTCTGCTGTAGAAGTACCAGGGTCTGCTGTTGATGTACCAGGGTCTCCTGTAGATGTACGAGGGTCTGCTGTAGAAGTACAAGGGTCTGTTGTAGATGTACAAGAGTCTGTTGTAGATGTACAAGGGTCTGCTGTAGATGTACAAGGGTCTGCTGTAGATGTACAAGGGTCTGCTATAGATGTACCAGGGTCTGTTGTAGATGTACAAGGGTCTGCTGTAGATGTACAAGGGTCTGCTATAGATGTACAAGGGTCTGCTGTAGATGTACGAGGGTCTGCTGTAGATGTACGAGGGTCTGTTGTAGATGTACAAGGGTCTGCTGTAGATGTACAAGGGTCTGCTATAGATGTACAAGGGTCTGTTGTAAATGTACGAGGGTCTGTTGTAGATGTACGAGGGTCTGTTGTAGATGTACAAGGGTCTGCTATAGATGTACAAGGGTCTGCTATAGATGTACAAGGGTCTGCTATAGATGTACAAGGGTCTGCTATAGATGTACAAGGGTCTGCTGTAGATGTACGAGGGTCTGCTGTAGATGTACGAGGGTCTGTTGTAGATGTACAAGGGTCTGCTGTAGATGTACAAGGGTCTGCTATAGATGTACAAGGGTCTGTTGTAAATGTACGAGGGTCTGTTGTAGATGTACAAGGGTCTGCTGTAGAATAGCAGAAAACCTAGTTGACTTTTTCGTAACACATGGATAATTATTGACTGCTAAAGAAAATGACGTTTTCTTAATGGCTACAAGTATTGACCTGTTCGTGGAAATTATCATTGACATCCCAAAATATATAAACTATTTTTGCCAAGTAGAACAAAGAAAAAGGTTCAGCACTGGTTGGTCCAGAGTAAAATTCTTCATTTATTAAGTGCAAAAATATAAAATCCATAAATCCAGCAGTGAAGTGCATAAACATGGTGATGGAAAAATACACTTGTAGCAAGCGGCAAGCCTACACGTTTCAAGCCTGCATACGGCTCTTGGGTCTAGACCAGTGTTGCTTGCGAATATTCGCAATGAAAATTTTATTCGCCAATTTCGCATATTCGTGAATTTGCGAATATTCGCGAATATAGCACTATATATTCGCAATTCGAAAATTCTTTTTTTTTTTTCACAGTACACATGACAGTGATCTTCCCTCTCTGCTTCCAGCTTGTGTGGTGTAAAGAAGGCTCTAATACTACTGTGTGAGACTGGCATACGAATTTTCGCATATACGAAAATTTGCATATGCTAATGTTCCATTATGCGAATTTTCGCATATGCTAATTTTCACATGTGCTAATTTTCGCATATGCAAATTTTTGCATGCGCGAATTTTCGCATATGCGAATGTTCACATATGCGAAAATAAACGTGAATATTACGAATATGCGAATTTTGTGAATATATGACGAATATTCGTCCATATATTCGCGAAATATCGCAAATTCGAACATGGCCTATGCCGCTCAACACTAGTCTAGACCATGATTAAGAGCCATATGCAAGCTTGAAACATGTAGTTTAACAAGTATATCCATGTTTATGCACTTCACTGCTGGATTTGTATTAAGCCTGTTAAGGCTGTATTTGTGCGAGGGGCATGAGTATTGAACACCCCTCCACCTCTAGTACCCTAAGGCGTGGCGTTTTGAGGAAGAAACTGCATCCACCGTTTGAATCTCCCGCCACTTTTCAAACTCCGGCACCTGCACACTGCACTGGAGCTTTGCTGTGTCTGAATTAATGTTAGGTGTCAGGGCGTCTCTTTTGGCCTACTCGCTGCCTCATAGTGGGATGCTGGGTTGCCCATCTTCTACATTGTAAAATATCCGAGTTGGGTCTGCTTTGGACTGGTAAGTAACATTTTGCAGATCCAACCCCACAGCCAGAGCATTCACAGCGAGACACCGGAGACCCGTGGTTGTTGTGCACATCCTCCCTTTTCCAGGGAGCAGCATTCTTTCTGGCGATTGGGTGGGTAACAGAGCTTGGATGGTGCGGCTGGGGTATGCAGATAACTTTTTAGAGTACAGAGCCTGGCTGAAGGGTGTAGGGTCCCTGTAGGAGTAAATAACTAGCATTTCTGCGTGACTCATGATGCGAGGAGAGCAATTAACTATGGTAGCGTGAAGGCTGTCACTCCTGTCATATATGCTAAGAGCAATGTCCCATTACGTCCTCCATCTTTGTTCCATAGGTTTATATCAAAGACAGGTGCTTGTTGTGTAACCAGCTAAAACGGCATTCTGATGTATACTGTACTGTAGTGTGCCTATTTAAGTCAATGGCCCAAATCAGTGCATCTTGACTATATGTGATGTACTGCATTACAGTATGTTTAATGTTGGAATGGCATAGTGTGGTAGCATACATCAATCCATTCCGCTCAAGCAGATCAAGATAGCCACATTAGGGCACTTTTCACACACATTTTCTGCCGCATATCACAAACATATGTAAAAAACAAGATAAATTTTGTTAATTACTGTTTACACGCATATGGCACGGCCTTCATGGCATTCATACTGTTCATACGCTCATGGAATATTTATACTGTTCATTAGTGTTGAGCGGCATAGGCCATATTCGAATTCGCGATATTTGGCGAATATATGGATGAATATTCGTCATATATTCGTTAAATTCCCATATTCGTAATATTCGCGTTTAAACGAAAATTTGTATATTCGAAAATTTGCATATGCTAATTTTCGCACTGTTCATGCACTGTGGTGTTTATATTGTTCATATGCTCATGGCATATATTCTGTTTGTATGCTCAGGACATCCATACTGTTTCATACTGTTCATACTTTCATGGCATTGATACTATTCGTTCATTCATGACATTTATATTGTTTATGTGCTTGTGGCACTTATACTGGTCATGGGCACATAGTATTCATGCTGTTCTTACGCTCATGCCATCGATATTGGTCATACGTTCAATATCATTTATACCGTTCATACACTCATGGCGTTTTCTTTTTTTCACTTTTCATACGCTCATGGCATTTATACTGTCCGTACGTTCATGGCATATATACTGTTTAGGTGCTCAAGGTATTCATTCGCTTATGGAATATATACTGTTAATATGCATGTGACATTCACACTGGTCATAAGCCCGTAGTATTTATACTGTTCTTACGCTCTTGCCATTTATGTACTGCATACGTTCATGGAATTCACACTGCTCATTCGCTTATGGCATTCATACTGGTCATATGCTCGTATTATTCATACTGTTCATATGCCCATGGGTTTTACTGTCTATATGCCCATGGCGTTTTTTACTGTTCATAAGCTCATAACATATATACTGGTCATACGCTCATGGCATTCATACTGTTTCATTCGCCCATGGCTTTTAAACTGTTCATACGCTCATGGCTCTCTTTACACTGCAATATCCTTTAGAAGTATATATCAAACTAACACTACACAAACTATTCAGTCCTAAAGGGGTACTCTGCTGTCCCAACTTTCAGAACATTTTGTTCTGAACACTTGGAGCAGGTGGCGAGGGATGTGACATCACGGCCACACACCCTCAATGGAAGTCTATGGGAGGGGGCGTGGCACCTTCCATGCCCTCTCCTATAGACTTCCATTGAGGGTGTGTGGCCTGACATCATGAGGGGCATAGCATCACAAACACCGCCGCCATCACCCAGCATTTGAAACGAACACCGGGCACCTGCCATGCCCCCTCCCATAGACTTCCATTGAGGGGGCACGGCATGACATCACAAGGGGCATGGCCATGATGTCACGAACACAGCCGCCCGCACCTAGCATTCTAAACCAACTTCGGGTGCTGCACAGAGATCGCGGGGTCCCAGCTGCGGGACCCCTGAAATCAGACATCTTATCCCCTATCCCCTATCCTACTGTTCATAAGCTAATTGCAGTTATACTGTTTGTACACATGGCTTTTTTGCTGATCATTCGCTCTCGTTGTTCATACATCCATTGCATTTATGCTGCACATGCACTCTTGACGTTTGTACTGGTTGTGCGCTCATGGTGTTTGTGCTGCGAATGCGTTCGTGGCGTGGTGTTCATGCGTCTATGGCGTTTGTGCTGTGCATGCACTTTTGGCATTTGTTTTCATATGCCTGTGGCTTTTTTTGTGCTGCTCATGTGCTCATGGCCTTTGTGTTTCATGCGCTCCTGGCGTTTGTGCTGTTCGGACGCTTGTGGCGTTGGTGCCATACGAAGTTGCATGGCATTGGTGCACTCGTGGTGTTTCTGCAGTGCATACGCTCATAGTATTTACTTTACATAGTGATTGCTTCTATGCGGTGCATGCATGTATATCATACACACACTCATACCATTTATACGGCTCATACGCTTATAGTTTACACTGTGCTCACGCTTCGGGCTTACGTTATAGTTATTTCTACACGTACGGCTGGCACTTGTCTGTTCTCATGCTTGCAGGAGGTGATCTGTGCTTACCATGTATTCGATGCTTTGGTCATATTAATTATGTATGTTTTGTATTTATCTGGGGCGTATTGTCTAGTTTACCCCACATACATTACAGCATTAAATACGGGGCAAGTGTTGATAGTATCTTTCCATAATGTTCTCACTATGCTTTAGGCATCATGGAGCATACATGGCATGCCTACCATGCCTGTATGGGCGGTACTATTTAGTTATTGTTGCTAACACGTCTGCACAAGCAATATCCTCATAACACACATGCGGTTGTTACCTTTCATGTCTAACATGTCTTCTCAGGGGGGAGGGTGCGCTGCATAGTTATTGTCACTGATACATTTCACAGCAATTGGGTTGTGACACATAGATGGTTGTGTACCCGTCAGATCTACCTTGGCGCCAGGGGATGCCCAATGACTAACACAAAGCAATGACATACTTACATAGGTGGTCTGCCACGTCTGCAGGGGGAGGCACCACACAGGTTAATGTTACTGACACGGCTTCAGAGCAATAACATTACAACCCATAGATGGTTGTTTACCCGTTATGCTTGCCACGTCTGCAGGGGGAGGCACCATGCAGGATCTGCTATGTCTGCAGGGGGATACACCACGCAGGTTATTGTTACTGACACGCCTTCAGTGTAGTAACATTATAACACATAGGTGGCTGATTACTTTGTTATGCCTGCCACGACTGCAGGGGGATACACCACGCAGGTATTGTTACTGACACACCTTCAGAGCAATAACATTACGACACACAGGTGGTTGTTTACCCATCATGCCTGCCACTTCGGCAAAGGGACACACAACGCAGGTTATTTTTGCATACACGCTTTCAGAGCAATAACATTACTACACATAGGTGGTGGTTTACCCGTTATGCCTTCCAAGGGAATACACCACATAGGTTATTGTTCCTGACACACCTTCAGAGTATTAACTTTACTACACATAGGGGTTGTTTACCCGTTATGTCTGCCACATCAGTAGGGGAGTACACCATGCAGGTTATTGTTATCGACACGCCTTTTAGAGCAATAACATGCCGACAGATAGGTGGTTGTTTACCCGTTATGCCTGCCATATTTGCAGGGGGATGCACCACACAGGTTTTGTAACTGACATGTTGATTCAAAACACAACATCTCGATATCAAGTGCTTTCATATATGTAGTGCCAGACACATCTGCAGGGGGATTCACTACCTAGGTTACAACTGACACTACTTCAGGTCTCACAGCTAAGGGTATCTCATCCTCAGGTAAACTGTTACATGAGTCTCATTTAATCTACAGGTGAACTTGCTTCACAAGGTCTTCAAAGGTCTGTCATGTCGTCAGGTTTTATAATTGGTCTAACAAGATATTTTTGCCTCTTAATGGCAGGGAATGGCAGGGACAACACGTTGATGCCTGGCAAGCATTTAACAGTTTCCTTCTTGCTGTGTTAATGGAGGTAAATTTTTAAATATGTACAGAAGCGGGTCTGGTTCAGTGACGGTTCTTTTTATTTCAGTTTGGTCATGATTAACACAGCTTCTCAGTACTAGGTATCAGCTTACGTGGTGATTAATGGATAGCTGCATTCTGTTTCGCGAGACATAGCCCAGCATAGGGTATGTGAGGTGGCTAGAGTGTGAGCTGTTCATACAGTGCTTTGCAAAAGTATTCACCCCTGTTATGATTCGGCTAGCTGGATGTGGATCCTCTGTGTCAGCGAGGGATTGGCGTGGACCGTGTCGGTGGACCGGTTCTAGAGTTGCTACTGGTTTTCACCAGAGCCCGCCGCAAAGCGGGATGGTCTTGCTGCGGCGGTAGCAACCAGGTCGTATCCACCGGCAACGGCTCAACCACGCTGACTGCTGAGAAGGCATAGGACAGAAGGACTAGGCAGAAGCAAGGTCAGACGTAGCAGAAGGTCGGGGCAGGCGGCAAGGTTAGTAGTCAATAGTAATAGCAGGAGGTCAGGAACACAGTAATGGTAAACACAGTAGAAGCTTTCTCTAGGCACTAAGGCAACAAGATCCGGCAAGGAAGGAAAGGGAAAGTGAGGTTATATAGACAGGTAGCAGGTGGAAGCTAATTAGGCTGATTGGGCCAGGCACCAATCATTAGTGCACTGGCCCTTTAAATCTCAGAGAGCTGGCGCGCGCGCGCCCTAGAGAGCGGAGCCGTGCGTGCCAGAACATGATAGCCGGGGACCGGGACGGGTAAGTGGCTTGGGATGCGATTCGCGAGCGGGCGCGTCCCGCTATGCGAATCGCATCCCCATCATGAATGTCAGTGCAGCGCTCCCGGTCAGCGGGCCCGACCGGGGCGCTGCATAGAGGAGAACGCCGCGAGCGCTCCGGGGAGGAGCAGGGACCTGGAGCGCTCGGCGTAACAACCCCCTTGATTTTTTTTGTATTTTGGTGCCTCACAACCTGGAATTAACACGGATTGTTTGAGGATTTATCATTTCATTTACAGAACATACCCACAACTTTGAAGATATATATATATATATATATATATATATATATATATATATATATATATTTATTTATTTTTTTATTTATTGTTAAGCAAGCAACAAATAGGACAAAAGAACAGAAAGTCAATACTTTCTAGAGCCACCTTTCGGGGCAATCACAGCTCCAAGTCCCTTTGGATAAGTTTCTGTGAGCTTGTCACATCTTACCACTGGTATTTTTGCCCATTCCTCATTGCAAAACTGCTCAAGCTCCTTCAAGTAAGATGGATTGCGCTTGTGAACAGCAATCTTTAACTCTGACCACAGATTTTCGATTGGATTGAGATCTGGGCTTTGACCTTCCCCTTAAACCACTCAAGTGTTGCTTTAGCAGTGTGTTTGGGGTCATTGTCCTGCTGGAAGGTGAACCTCCGTCTTAGCCTCAAATTATGCACAAAGTGGTACAAGTTTTGCTCAAGAATATCCCTGTATTTAGCACCATCCATCTTTCCCTCAACTCTGACCAGTTTTCCAGTCCCGGCTGCTGAAAAACATCCCCACAGCAAGGATGGTGTTCTTTGGATGATGTGATGTGTTGGGTTTGCGCCAGACATAGCGTTTTCTTTGATGGCTGAAAAGTTAAATTTTTGTCTCATCAAACCAGAGCACCTTCCTTCATACATTTTGGGAGTCTCCCATATGCCTTTTCGCAAACTCAAACCGTGCCTTTTTGTTTTTAGCTGAAAGTAATGGCTTTCTTCTGCAATAAAGCCCAACTCTATGGAGCGTACGGCTTATTGTCGTCCTATGTACAGATACTACAGTCTCTGCTGTGGAACTCTGCAGCTCCTCCAGGGTTACCTTAGGTCTCTGTGATGCCTCTCTGATTAATGCCCTACTTGTCTAGTCCGTGAGTTTTGGTGGGAGGCCTTCTCTTGGCAGGTTTGCTGCTGTTCCATGTTCTTTCCATTTGGTTATTATAGATTTGATGCTGCTCCTGGGGATCATCAAAGATTTGGAAATTTAACCACAGGTCATCCCCTATATAAGGCAGTCACATGCACTCAACCTTTGCCTGAGCAATATTGTGGTTTTCTGTGTCTATTGAGAAGATGTTACCCTCCTCGTATCCTGTATATTTACCTGTGCATTATTACCTGACTCTGCTTCTGACTGACCCCTGTGTACTGTAAAGACTCTTCTTTGCCTAACCCAGATTGCTGACCCTTCATCTGTGCTGCCTGCCACAACACTCCTGCCTGTAGATGACTATGTTACCATGTCCCAGCTCACAACCCTTGCCTCGACTTTGACCTGTCTTACATGGCCTTTCGGTAACCCACCCCCGTGTCTTTTAATTGGGTGGACAAACCCCTACCCACACTGCGACCATTCATGAGAAGGGATCTGATACTCTCTAGCAGCAAGGTTCATCTTTCACATAATGGAGCAGGATGAAGGGTGGAAACCTTGAGAGTACTTAGAATCACTGGGAGATGTGATTTTGCAACACATGGAGAGTCACATGTGACAGAACATTGCATTACGGTAAGTGTATAGGATCCCTATAATGTAGGGCTTTAAGTTGAATGCTACCTGATATCAATATTAAGGCTTTAATTTCCATTTAAACAAATAAACAACATAAATTCCTGGAAATGTCTCCTTCCAAGACTCATCCAGAATCGCACGCTCTTCTGAAAGCTTTCTCTTTTTATCCAGCCATGGTAACTGGTAATGGGTGCAGACAGTAATAGTACAGTCTGTATTAGAATGGGTCTCTATGTTCTGTTCTCATGTCCTATGATGACACCTACATCTATTAATCACCAAACAACTAAAGCCGAATCATGATTTAACTGAACAATTATTAACAAACTGAGAAGAGAAATCATCTGAAAGTCTTGGTTTAAGTTATAAATACCAGTGAACTGGACCTCTTATGTCATTTATACTTTATTTTCACAATGTTGTGTCCTGAATTGGAAACTGTCATGCTCTCAACAGTTCCTGACATGGACAGAGATGTCAGCAGAGAGCACTGTGGTCAGACTTCCTGTGGAGCATACAGCAGCTGATAAGTACTGGAAGGATTAAGATTTTTAAATGGAAGAAAATTACAAATCTGTTTAACTTTCTGGCACCGGCTGATTTGGAAAAAAAAAAAAATTCCCACCAGAATACCCCTTTAAAGAAGTAACTATTGGTTTTGGACAACTGGTGGTATTAGATATTCTCTACCATTGATGTACCTGGTGGCATACCCAGAAGGGTGTTGATATGAATTAGGATCCCATGCCTACTAAGTGGAGTGAGTATTTCTGTACACATAGTGGCCTGCACCAAATATCTTAGGCGCTCTTCTCAGAACCTTAGTTTGGAATGTTTTCTATGGTCTTCTACAGTTCTGTCCTGTCAGTGTCCTTGTAACCATGGTCGTTGACACAGAAGTAGGTCAAGCGAGGGCACATGCGCTTTAAAATTCATCCTTTCCACTCTTGTGCCAGTGAAGTCAACACCGCAAAGGGACAGTGGCAGGTCATCTGAAGCATTCAACGTTGCTGTCGGCATCACATGCCTTCCACAAGTGAGCTGCTGCCGGCTGCCCATCTTTACCAGGATGCGCTCTTTTGTTTTCTCTCTTTTACTGTTTCCTGCTTAGCCAAAGCCCTGCCAATTGTAAAAGAGAGCAGGGATATGAATCTATATGTCCATCCCTCGCCTCCGCTTAATATTTATTTTGTATGTAAGTTGTGATGATTGTGATATTTCTATGTTAAGTTACATATCTTTATGAATCGTATGTAGCTGAAATAAACAATTTTAATACAATTTATTTTTTTATCTATCTATTTTTCTCAACATTTGACAATAAGTGGAAAATTGATGCAAGTGTGATGAAAATTGAGTGAAGGCCAAAACAAACACCAGACCTTTTAATTCTGAGTCACAAAACCTAGCGTAAGAGTGGAGGGCTCAGCCTAATGCTAATGCTGATCAGGTACATGCTAAGGCACAGAGGAAGCTTAAAGGAGTACTCCGCCCCTAGACATCTTATTCCCTATCCAAAGGAGAGGGGATAAGATGTCTGATCACAGGGGTCCATAGACTTGAATTGAGGGGGCGTGGCCATGACATCACAAGGGGAGCGGGACCATGACATCACGAGTCTCCGCCGCACATGGTCAGTCATCCGGCATGGAGCGAAGTTTGCTCCGTGCACCAGATATCTGGGGTGCCCCAGCAGAGATTGTGGGGGTCCCCAGTGGTGGGAACCCCGCGATCAGACAACTTATCCCCCATCCTTTAATTAGGGGATAAGATGTCTATTGTGGAAGTACCCCTTTAACCTCCCCCATAACCTCCCCATAATGCTTATCAACAGAATCAATTGCCAAGCTGGCCATACGTTAGATAACTGCCACATGTATTCTTTCAACATCTATCTCTCCTGATTTCCCCGTACACATGTATGCATAATATGGCTGAGCATGCATGTGTTTTCAATGGAGAAAGGGGGTAGGCCACTGTCAGACTCATCTATCGCATCTTATTTTACTGAGAACAAAAGTGTATGGGAAGCTCCAAACACATTAATTGGAATTCTGTCATTACTCTTATACTGCCTGACCCATGAATCACTAGGGCAGTCCCCAGCCGCTTCTCGGCACCCAACTAGCCTTGATTGAT
This sequence comes from Hyla sarda, assembly GCF_029499605.1. Lineage (NCBI taxonomy): Eukaryota > Metazoa > Chordata > Amphibia > Anura > Hylidae > Hyla > Hyla sarda. The sequence continues at coordinate 189,640,935 of NC_079195.1, read as the reverse complement.
AGCTTTCTCCCTATGCCAAAACAGGGAGCGATCTATCAATCAAGGCTGGCGGGGAAGGGGGGAAAGCAACTGGGGACCCCCCCGATGTGTTGCGATTCAGAAAGCATAAAAGTGATGGCAGGTTTCCTTTAACCCCTTAATGACAATGGACGTAAATGTACGTCATGGTGACGTGGTACTTAACGCACCATGACGTACATTTACGCGCCGACATGATCGGTGCTCGCGTCATGCCCGGCCGGGACCCGCCGGTAATGGCGGACATGTGCGATCGCGCAGATGTCCACCATTAACCCCTCCAATGCCATGATCAATACAGATCACGGCATCTGCGGCATTGCGGTACTCTGATCGGATCGCCCCCGGCGCTGCCGCGGGGATCCGATCATCCGGCATGGCGGCCGGAGGTCCCCTCACCTGGCTCCGGCCGTCTCCCGGGGTCTTCTGCTCTGGTCTGAGATCGAGCAGACCAGAGCAGAAGATCACTGATAATACTGAGCAGTGCTGTGTCCTATGCATAGCACTGCACAGTATTAGCAATCAACTGATTGCAATGAATAGTCTCCTATGGGGACATAAAAAGTGTAAAAAAAAAAAAGTTAAAAAATGTAAAATGAAAAAGTTAAAAAATGTGAAAAATCCCTTCCCCCAATAAAAAAAGTAAAACGTCCGTTTTTCCCATTTTATCCCCAAAAAAGTGTAAAAAGAAATTAATACACATATTTGGTATCGCCGCGTGCATAAAAGGCTGAACTATTAAAATATATTGTTAATAATCCCGTACGGTGAACGGCGTAAACGTAAAAAAAATTAAAAAAAACTCCAAATAGTTTCTTTTTTGTCACATTTTATTCCAAAAAAATTTTTATTAAAAATTTGTAAAAAGTTAAACCTGAGCAAAAGTGATAGTGATAAAAACTACAGATCATGGCACAAAAATTAGCCCTCATACTGCCCCATTTTATGGAAAAATGAGAAAGTTATAGATAGTCAAAATAGGGCAATTTCAAAGACACTAATTTTGTTAAAATGGTTTGAGATTTTTTTTAAGCGGGAAAATTATAAAAAGGCATATAACATGGGTATCATTTTAATCGTATTGACCCACAGAATAAATAAAACATGTCATTTTTACCAGAAAGTGTACAGCGTGAAAACAAAACCTTCCAAAATTTGCTAAATTGCGGTATTCTTTTTAATTTTCCAACAGAACTAATATTTGTTTGGTTGCGCCGTACATTTTATGGTAAAATAAGTATTGTAATTACAAAGTACAATTGGTGAAGCAAAAAACAAGCCCTCATATGGGTCTGTGGATGGAAATATAAGAGGGTTATGATTTTTAGAAGGTGAGGAGGAAAAAACGAAAATGCAAAAATAAAATTGGTCTGTTCCTTAAGGCCAAATGGGCCTGGTCCTTAAGGGGTTAAATTGTCAAATGGCAGCCTACAAAACTCATGACCTACTCAAACAATAGGGGATAAGTGATTGTTCAGAGACCAATCGCTGGGACACCCCAATTTAGAGTTTGAATCTCCCATTGGAACAAAGTAGTAAAAGGAGAAAAAGTGTTAAAGGATATGGGGTTAATGTTATAGGATAGGGGCTAAGTGTTATAGGTATGGGGATAAGTGTTATAGGAATGGGTATAAGTGTTATAGGATAGAGGATATGTTATAGGATAGGTGGTATGTGTTATAGGATGGGGCTAGATGTCATAGGATGGGAATAAGTGTTATAGAATAGGGAGTAAGTGTTATAGGATGATGGGTATGTTATCGGTAGAATACCCCTTTAAGGCTAAAAGGTTTTAATAAGTGTCCATTTTCTGCTAATGGATTTTCAAGATATTCTCTGGGAATTTTCCGCTGCTGTTCTGTTGTGAGGGATTCTATTCGTACAAATTGTACCAATAGTACTAATTCAAACACAGAAGTCAGTCTTCCAATTGGATGGGGCCCTGGCATTGGGACACTTACCAAGATGTTTATGGCAGATAAATTTTACTCATCAGAATATTTTTTTACAGACTGCTGTGGAAGTAGACACTACTGAATTGCATTCACTGAATCACAATGTGGTTAACTTGCAGACCTACTGGGTGGACAATTTTATTTTATTACTCTTTAACAGAACTATTTTAGGGGAAGAATAGTTCAGGGACAAATCACTCGTGACATATCTGTAAAAATACAGATTTTTTTTAGTAAGCAGAAGTGCAAGAGAAACATGATCAATGCCCTTCTTCCTCCTATTTGGCAGACAGGGACCTTGTGGTCATAACAGTCATGCACTCTTAAAATTTGCATGTTTTGGTATTGTCTACTGTATCTAACTCTAGAACACATAAAATACAATATACAGAATGGTAAATATAAACATAAGTGTAAATATTTCTTGCCTGTCTCGGTACATTTACAAGATGTTCTTCATTAATTGTAAGAGTCCATTCACACGGGTTTCCTACCATTGACTTCAATGGGTCTGCAAATCTGCCACTATTGCAGAATTACTGCTAACCCATTAAAATGGTAACAAAATCCAGCGAAGAATCCACACAAAATTCGCTCATGTGAACTGACCCAAAATAACAAATACGGTCAGCTTCTCCGTGGTCATCTATTGCTACTGGTGCTTGGGCAGCTGTGGGTCATAAGCAAGTCCAACATACAAATAACAAATTCCAGCTCTCGAAAGGAGGATAAAAGTATTTTCCTTTATTCAGAATGACATGGAGACAAGAAAAACAGGAATATAACTAGTACATGCACTTCACCAAAGGGCCTTCTTTACAAGACACTTCACCAGACCGCATTAACTACTTCCTTTCTTATTGTACCTGTCTCTTTGTCGGTGTAAATAAACGAAGCTACTTTTAGGCTGGGTTCACACTATGTTTAACACATATGGGGACCAGATCCGGCTGAGAGATGGGAAAACGTGGCGCTCCTGTATGCCAACCGGACCCAACCGGACCCGGTCCATATCTCATTCATTTGAATGAGCCAACCGGAGTCAGATAGTGACTCCGGTCGGCTCATTTTTGCCCCGTATCCGGTTTTATGACCAGACCTAAAACTGGAGTATACCGGATACAGGGAAAAAATTAGCAGACCGGAGTCACTATCTGACTCCTGTTGGCTCATTCAAATGAATGAGATATGGGCCAAGCCCGGCTGGGATACGGGAGCGCCAGGTTTTCCCATCTACCAGCTGGATCTGGTCCCCGTATGTGATAAACATAGTGTGAACCCAGCCTTATCCTCCTTTGGAGTGCTGGAATTCGTTACTTTGTATGTTGTTTTTCAGTAATGGTTACACATTGATTTATCCATTTGTTCCTTTATCTACGTCTGTACACCTATGTCCTTAGAGAGCGAATGTAACATTCTAATATTTAGTGTTTTTACAGAATGTTACAGAAAACATTTCGGAGGTCACTATCCCAAGAGAGTGTAATGTTTGCTGACAAAGTCTAGCTTTGCTATGGAGCCAAACTCCACAGAACATGATGTTTTTTTTTGTTTTTGTTTTTTTAGCAGGGCACTGCCCAAGAATAAGGTGCTGTTATTTGTACCAAGCTTTTAATAATAAACCTAATAATAGTTATTAGTTGACCTCCCACATACCTTATCTTGTGAGAAGAAAAGTTACTTTTCCGCATCAGGGATTGCAATGTACAGTAGGAGCATCACTGAACAACATGGAACTTTTTTTTTTTTTACAGATTTTATTTATCCAGAGGAAAAGTACTCCAGACATGTGGTGCACTCAGTGGAATAATACTTTATTAACATGCTCATTTAAATGGATTTTATTTATAGGCATTTAAGGTAAATTTCCAGTAGGCATTATGCTAATAGTGGAATTATACTCAGGAATCTATTTTGCTTTAAGATTAACAGGGTTACCCTGTTTACGTAATCCGGACTAGAACCCAAATGTAAGGGGTCTCACCCTACTCGAGAATTATGACTGAAAGCAGAGTCATGCTGTTCATCCACACTAAACCAAATACATTGGGTTATAGTGTGGGTGAACAGGAGACCGATGAGGGATCACTGACTAAAATACATACTATTAGGGGGAGATTTATCAAAACCTGTGCAATGGAAAAATTGCCCAGTTGCCCATAGCAACCAATCAGATCGCTTCTTTCATTTTGCAGAGGCCTTGTTAAAAATGAAAGAAGAAATATAATTGGTTGCCATGGGAACTGGGCAACTTTTCCTTTTGCAAAGATTTTGATAAATTTCCCCCTTAGTCCGGAAATATATTCCACTGAAGATCCCCTTCTATCTTCTCTGAATTCCGTGCTGGAGGTGGGCACCACCAGCTCAATTTAAGTATTCATTGTTTGGGACTCCACGTCCTGGTGGAGTCACGTGACCAGCGACAATAAATATTCAAATGAATGCAGTCCAAATCTCAAATAATACCCAAAAGGGGAGGAAACGACACAAGTACTCTACCCTTCTCGTGTAATGTGAACACTGACCTGCGGTATGCTGACCGTTAGGTTAGGGTATTACACCTGGGATTAGAAGATGGATCGGAGGGAGCTATAGTGTCTGGAGGTGCTCTACGTGTGTGATACACTGTAAACATAAACGGCCTGACGTGTGTGATACACTGTAAACATAAACGGCCGTTTACACCATAAACTGTGTAAACGGCCTGACGAAGCGCTAGTGGGAGCGATACGGTCCGTGGCCGGCATCTGAGGCATTTTTTTTTGCACTGGAGTACCCCTTTAACCAAACAAAACAATTCACCAAAGTCTTGAGGTACCTTAGATTCTCTTTTGGGAGACAAAGCTTTATTGACAGCTGCCATTGCAGCCAACCATTGACACCAATGAAAACCGGTCAATCCAAATACAGTTATTTCCTCCCAAATGTAGTCGGAAGACATTTTACATATGGGATTAGTGAACTAGAACTCTCGAGACACTAGAAAACAACATACTTTAGATCATTATAGGGATTAGTAGAAGAGTGCTCCCCTGGGGGTGCAGCACCTAACATAAACTAAAACATAAACTAAAATTGAGAAGGGTCCTTAGATAGAGTTTATCTGACAGAAGGATTTCATTAGGAGAGCACATGATACTTCAGAGTCAGGGTTATTGGAGGAATAGTCTATTGGGAAAAATAACGGTGCTGGTGCAGGGAGTGCAGGAAGGATTAATGGATTAGCAGCAATCCAGGAGTTATTGGAGCAATACTTCAGAGCGGGGGAAGCATTAGTGGAAGGATAATGGTCTACAGAGAAGGGAAATGTACAAGTATATTAGAATACAAAAGAAATTGGGCAAAAAGTACTATTCAGATGTAAACAAAGGTTTTTTATATAGTGCAAAAATGTGGAGAAGCTCTCATATATATATATATATATATATATATATATATATATATATATATATCTCAAGAAGTAAGGGTTAACACTGGTGTTAAAAAAAAACATAACATATCTATTTGAGAGATGTTTTTTAATTCTCGTAAAACAAGCTTTATTTTTATTCTTTTTATTCCTTTACTTGCCCTGTTTTGTTACTTTGTTATGATTGTGTTCTCTATGTGGGATAAACAACATGTTAACTTAATAGTATGGATTATTATGGTTGCAGTGATAGGTGTTATATATACAGTGGTCCCTCAACATACGATGGTAATTCATTCCAAAAGACCCATCGTTTGTTGAATCCATATGTTGAGGGATTCGTGCAATGTAAAAAGTGCATTTAATACTCACCTGTCCCCACCGCTCCGGACCGCGTCCTCTGCTCCCGATGCTGGGGCTCCCGATGCTGTACCGCTGCTCCGGCGTCTTCTTCGGGATCCTCCGGCTTCTTCCGCATCTTCTCCGCTGTCCGGGCCTCGCTTTCTGGTGATGTTATTACTTTGCTGCGCCGGGACGGTGTGCGCCGGGACGGCGTGCGCAGCGACGTAATAACGACGCCGGAAAGCGAGGCCCGGACCCTGGAGAAGATGCAGAAGAAGCCGGAGGATCGCAAAGTGGAGCAGCGGGAATAGGTAAGTGAACCTGTCCGGGATGCTTAAACTGCTATCCAACAGCAGCTTAAGCATTTTGCGCTGTCGGATAGCAGTTAATGCGATGGCCCCGACATATAAAAGCATTGTATGTCGATGCTGACATCGACATAAGATGCTGACATCTTACTAAATTTAAAAAAAAATTATGTTACCACTAAGTGACTACTCCATGCAATCACATGATTGCATCTAGATTACACGGCAATACCTTGTATAGAAGTGTATGATATCTAGCAGTCAAGAAGCGCTGTAAACACAGCTAGAAGAGGATGTCTTTAGGCGTTCTCCAGAGTGGATAAATAATTTTAACCGTGTTTCAAACAGATAAAATAAAAAAGGTTTATTTGGTAACAGATAGTTATGGACAACGCGTTTCGAGGGGCGGGACCCCCCTCTTCGTCAGGTCCAAGATTGGTAATGGCACATGTTTGTGCTTTGTTTTTTTCTGTTTCTTTGTTTAAAAAAAAAAAAAAAAAAAACACACAAAAAGCGCATCTAGTGTATGATATCTGTCAGCCTATTATGCCCTAAGGCTAGGTTTCCGCTAGTTTATTTTATTTTTGCAAAAACGCCAATAAAAGCACCAATTTTTTGGTGAAAAAATGCTGCGGGCAGATGTTATCTGTAACAGTAGGGAACTGCAAAATGCCATATACACTTGGCATTTTTCAGTTTGGCGATTTTTTAAATCTTTTTGGCATTTTTGGCTCCTTGGAAGTTCTTCAAAAACGACCTCTTGTTGAGACTTTGGTGTTTTTTTCGGAAAAATCTTGATTTTTTTCTCCCATAGAAGTCTATGGGAGTGAAAAAACACCATGTGGGTTTTAACTTTGGTGTTTTTGCAGGCAGTTTTTATTCTTTTTGGACTTTAGCGATGCAAAAAAGGGATGGAGATACCTTTTTAACAGTGTTTTCCATGCTGGGACTAGTAGTACTACCTAAAAAATTTAAAAAATTAAGAAAAGATTTAAAAACACACACACTTTATTAAACACATTATTAAGTTACGTTACTAATAAAAAGTTTAACAAAATTTATTCTAAACAATATATTATTTTTACATTTAAATGGCCCCTTTCTACATTTTAATTATTGCCGGCTACATTTTTAGTTCTCTGTCCACCCACATAAATTGATCCCTGTTTAAAAATGTATAAAACTGTTGTTATAAAAAATATAAATGTCATTAAATAAAAAAATTTTCCATCCCAAATTTTGAGAAAAATTCCAAAGGGGCAAAAAATGAAATCTCAAAACCAAAAATGACAGAAAAAACGCCAAAATGCAGGAAAAATCCGTGGAAGTTTTTCTGACATTTTTTTTGGTGTTTTTTGTTAAAAAAAAGGCAGAAAAAAAACCTAGCACAGTTTTTACCTAGCAGTATGTCTCTAGCTGTAGCAAAACTACAACTCCCAGCATGCCAAAGGCTGTCTGGGCATGTTAGCAGTTGTAGTTTTGCAAGAGCATAAGACACACTAGTTGGGAAATTTTGCTTTAGCAGTACCCTATAGCCATACTCAGATGGCAGAACTAAGGATACTCTTAGGGTGTCAGCTGCTATAGAAACCCATCGGCACCCTGCAATTGCATCTCAGGGAGCCAATGAGGTGAGAGAAGGAGCTAATGTTATAGTCGCTATTGACCATGGCATCTTAGTTACTTCTGATCCTGTTCATAGCATCAGGGATTCCTTTGTATTATACAGTAGACATCCCCTGCAGATATTATAAAGGTGTTAACCGAAACTGTAAAAATTGTTTCATTCATAAGTAGATTCATTGTGCAGTAAAAGATAGCACAATATATTTACAATCACAAATGATTACATCACAATGGATACAATGATATCACAATGGTATCACTATTGTTAAATCCACCAGAGTGATATAAGATGTTGTTATTCATGTCTCTCCATTGTCACATCATTAACTGCATTCTTATCTATGTCCCCCTTGTGATGTCTGTAATCTTATCCATGTCGCCCTTGTCATGTCATCCTTCCCTCCATTATGCATTGTGGTATATGCATTGTTATATAGTTTTTTTGGGGGACTACGAAAATTGATGAATAGTTAAACCCTTTTTGGACCCTATATCCAATTATTATCCACTGGTTTACTCTTCCATAGTCTTTCACGACCTAAAGGGTTTATATGAGACAAGAGAAACATGGATGCATCTTTAAGAAATTGCACTGTCTTGGCAATGGATGGGGCTGAGCTGTAATACCAGACAAAATGGTGTCATGTTCTATTAATCTCAGATAACCCCTTTAATTAATTGTAATATCATGATAAATGAATACACACACTTTGTGATGTTTTTTGTTATATTTTACATGTCAATGTTAAAATCGACATGTGGTTTAGAAAATCTGTTTTTCAATTAGTAACTTCTGATATAATAATAGGAAGTGTAGTCTCCCCTTCAGGATCCCAACCCTTCACCCTCCAAGGGCAATTATGCAGATTTTGCCCCATTCACCAAACCTGCAGCCCATTTCTTTTCACTTAAATGACTCATTGTTGAAAGTTCCCTGCAGAACAAGTAGCCAGGAGCACTGCTGTGGAGGCAAAACTTGAGAAAAACTGTGAAGGTCAAATCCTACTTCCCCTGGGGAATACGCCACACTTGCCGCCAGTCCCCTCTGTCAGCGGCTTATCTCACAGAATATGAAAGGATTTGGCAGTTGAAATGCAACATGCCTAATCCTTTTCTCCCCCAACAAGATTAGTGAAAAATTGGAGAATCGTCCCCATAAACATTAGACAGTTGGCTGGTCCCTCCAAAATCAGCAGGTTTTACTGACATTTTTAAGTGTATGAGGTATAAGCTATGTGCTTTTACCTTAATGGTCTATTCCCACGTACAGTATTCTCCACAGATTTGGATTAGCAGTATTTTCTGCAAGCTTGAAATCCTGCGCATCAAATCTGCACAGAATACTGTACGTGAATAGACCCTTAAAGGTGCTATAATTTATTATATCTCAACACATTGTCATTGAGACTTAAAGGGGATTTCCAATGACCTACTTTCATCTTTCTTATTAATGAAAATGTATTAGGTTATGTGGTCTTTGATGCTTTCCTACTGTTTCTGGTGCAAACTGTCAGCTCTGTGGTCTTCATTGGCCCACTTCCTGGCTGGTGTACATCCTATAACAGACTTCCTGTTTCTGTCATACACTCTATCTGGGAATTCAGCCAACTCTGTCTCTCTCTCATCATAGTAGACAGTTTTATAGTCAAAAAGGTGTAGTGGAAGGAAAATAGTGTTGTCTGAAGAGTGTACAGACAGAACAGGAAGCCGCAGAAAGGTTGTAAAAAAAACTTTACTTCACATTATAGATTCCTTTATTAGACAGTTGAAATAGGTTTCATTTTCATATAATCACTTTAAAGCCTTGAGCTTTATCTTAATTTTTCTATTTTTGCACATTGGTACGTCTACTTTTATTTCTTAATCCTAGTATTGTGATATTCATTGTGATATAGACATTGTGATGTCATATACAGTATATGTGATATGTAAATTCTGTATTGTGAATAAGCCCTGACTGTGAAATCTCTTATTACAATATGAAATAAACATTGTTTTGTTGTGACATTTTCTTATCTTACAATAGAATGAATAGTCATTCACTGTTATGTGTTCTGTGATATGTTTGTGATTTTCCTTTCATATTTTACCTCTTTGTCATGTGGCATATTGTGATGTTCTTTCTTCTTTCTACATCTCTTTTGATTGTATTGTTATCACCTCTGATTTTGTTGATCTTTTCCCCATTTATTACAATATAGGTCACGAAATGTAACATATGTTATTAAAACAAAAAAATACAGTTTCTGGGGAAAAAATACTGCAAAACATCACGATGCTGCTGCTACGGTATATTGAATAAAGTGGTGTTCTAGCTTGGTTGTTAAAAAGTTAAAGGGGACTCCTAGTCTATCTGTCCTTGTGTTAATGAGGACTTCAGAAACGCAAGGCCCCCCATGCTCTTAATAGCCTTTAAAGTATCCCTGTCATGTAAAAAATAAACTTGGCATGTCACACAGACTTGTAATGGGGCCGCAGGACGGAGATAGCTGTGAGCTGGGGAGTGAAGCTCTCTACCGTGTTTCTCCCTGCTCGATATCCTGATAGATGAGGTAATAAAATTTGACCACGACCGATTGAAACTTTTTGTCTTTGTTACATGTCATAAGTTTTTTTTAGGGACAGGAACACTTTTTAACATCCTCATACTGAGCCAACGGCAGTGAATAAAATGTAGTAAAATAGATTACAGAACACTCTTATGATCATAAATTTCCAAAGTCTGAAAAATAATGGAAAATATCAGTGGCAGAGTGGGCATTTATTATTAAGTATAGATATATGATGCGTTTCGAGTTGTCATGGCAACACTGCCGTCACATGAGGAGGCTGCAAAGGAGTAAAAGGACAGGGAAATATATGGGAGCAAAAACCATGACATCATAATGGCCGATTGTATAAACTGCCAGGGTATGACGGACTTTAAAGTTCAACCACATCTGGAAATACCCTCGCCTGTAAACACTGACAATGTGTATAAACCATAGTGACAGGCTGCAGAGAGCCAAGAACACTCATGCTTAGTCTATAAATGAATATCTTTAATAACACATATACTTGTTTGTCCTTAGTCCCTGAAGCATATGGGAAAGCAAGCAAAAATGCCTACACATACACACAAGCCTCCAGGCCTTAGCTGGCAACATTACAAGCTTAGCATTTGCCATTCGACTGTCTGTTTCTAAAAATGGTCTGTTTAGAGCGAGTATGCCAGCCTGGCAGTCCTGTGTTTAATGAAATAATTGCAGGATACAATCACTGTACAATCTGCACTGAAGGGCTGTTATGTTGCTGGGTTGGCAGCACTTTTAATATAAAGACGCCATGTGAGGCACGTGGCCTTAAAAGGGCTATCCTAGTTAATTATCTTTATCAGATGGCATGTGAAATGGGCACACGACTCATTCAACTCATTTAAAAAATAACTGGGTTCAGTAGGGAGATCTCTCCATTGAAATCAATGAAACTTATAGAAATATACTGGTCAGCACATCAATTTGGTGCCAGGACCTATGTTTTTGACAGTAGAGGGAACATTTCATTGCACTTTATGATATACCAAAACATACTTATGGAAAAAGCCCATTCCCAATCCAAGTATGTGGCTCCATGTCCAACAGATGATGGGGCCATATTACAGTGCCATACACAGCCAGTGATCCGGAGCCAGCAATGTAGCCTCTTCACTCCCAGTATCTCTACTCATTGTCAAACCTTCATAAGTGGTGGCAGATCCGATTGATACAACACTTCTACAACAAATCCCCCCCAAAAAACAGCAACACGAATGGCAAAACTTCATGTACAGGGTGGGCCATTTATATGGATACACCTTAATATCCCATCCCTTCCCCAATATTGCGCCAGACCCCTACCCTTCAATTCCCTGGTTGAACTTGATGGACGTATGTCTTTTTTCAACCGTACTAACTATGTAACTATGTAACTAATAAAATGGGAGTGGTTGGTGATATTAACTTCCTGTTTGTGGCACATTAGTATATGTGAGGGGGGAAACTTTTCAAGATGGGTGGTGACCCTGGCGGCCATTTTGAAGTCGGACATTTTGAATCCAACTTTTGTTTTCTCAATAGGAAGAGGGTCATGTGACATATCAAACTTATTGGGAATTTCACAAGAAAAACAATGATGTGCTTGGTTTTAACGTAACTTTATTCTATCATGAGTTACTTACAAGTTTCTGACCACTTATAAAATGTGTTCAATGTGCTGCTAATTGTGTTGGATTGTCAATGCAACCCTCTTCTCCCACTCTTCACACACTGATAGCAACACCGCAGGAGAAATGCTAGCACAGGCTTACAGTATACGTATACACTGCTATATACTACTATATACACCGCAGGAGAAATGCTAGCACAGGCTTCCAGTATCCGTAGTTTCAGGTGCTGCAAAATGGGCAAAACTAAAATTGGAACAGGACCCTCAGTTTACGCAGAAGATTTTGTTCAGTGATGAGGAAACTTTTATGTGAATGGTGAAGTTAACAAACAAAACCACTGTTATTGGTCTGACACTAACCCACATTGGATAGATCCCTCCAAGACTGTTGGAACACAAAAATTCATGGTATGGTGTGGTATATGGGGTACAAAGATAGTGGGGCCATTCTTCATCAATGAAAACCTCAAGGTCAATGGATATGCAAAATTGCTACATGATGATGTGTTTCCCTCTTTATGCACTGAAGCTTGCACGTTCCCTGAGTTTTTCCAGCAAAATGGTGCACCACCACATTATGGGTGTCAGGTCCGAACAGTTTCCTGGAAAGTGGATTGGTCGTCGTGGGCCAGTTGAATGGCCCCCAAGGTCTCCCGATCTGACCCCCTTAGACTTTTATCTTTGGGGGACATCTGAAGGCAATTGTCTATGCTGTGAAGATACGAGATGTGCAGCACCTGAAACTACGGATACTGGAAGCCTGTGCTAGCATTTCTCCTGCGGTGTTGCTATCAGTGTGTGAAGAGTGGGAGAAGAGGGTTGCATTGACAATCCAACACAATGGGCAGCACATTGAACACATTTTATAAGTGGTCAGAAACTTGTAAATAACTCATGAAAGAATAAAGTTACGTTAAAAACAAGCACATCATTGTTTTTCTTGTGACATTCCCAATAAGTATGATGTGTCACATGACCCTCTTCCTATTGAAAAAACAAAAGTTGGATTCAAAATGGTCGACTTCAAAATGGCCACCATGGTCACCACCCATCTTGAAAAGTTTCCCCCCTCACATATACTAATGTGCCACAAACAGGAAGTTAATATCACCAACCATTCCCATTTTATTAAAGGGTACCTCTCATCAAAAAAACTTTTGATATATTATAGATTAATGTATGCAGAATAACTTTACAATTGCATGTTATTAAAAAATATGCTTCTTTCTATTTAATTTTCCACTTTGAAGAAATTACCACTAGGGGTCTCCCTACCAGTCCTGGCAGCAAGCATTTCAGACTCATGCTGGAGTCCTAAACACTACAAGCTGCCAGTCTGCTTTGTTCCTGTTTGGCTGTGAACAAAGCAGGCTGGCAGCTCTGAGTGTTTAGGACTCCAGCATGAGTCAGAAATGCTTGCTGCCAGGACTGATCAGGAAAAATACAATAGAAAGAAGCATATTTTTCATTAACATGCTATTGGAAAGGTATTCAACATTCATTAATCTAAAATATATCAAAAGTTTATTTGATGAGAGGTACCCTTTAAGGTGTATCCATATAAATGGCCCACCCTGTAGATTTGCGATATGTGCATTTATCTAAAAATATAAACACTTTTGACATGTCATAAGTATAAGTTGGCAGGGGTCTCAGCATCGAGATGTTCACTAGATACAGAGTGAGGCGCGTGGCAGTGCCTTTTACTCCCCAACTTCATTACTTTTCAGTTAACAGCTCTATAGACTATATTACATGCTGTCTTCCACAATGAGAGCCGGGGGGAGACGCTCACTGCTGTATGTTTCAGCCAAATATATCTAGCAATAAGTGGAGGTCTCAGCACTAAGACCTCAACCAGTCAAAACTTTTTGACATGTCTGCATTACACAAAGATGCACGAGACAGCAGGAGGGAGAGGGAGTGGCACATTCAGCTTTCTTTGCTCTGGTGAAAACTATGAAAACAAGGGAAAGCTGAATGTAGAGCCTAGAAATTTTTTTTTATTACAGTGTCCTCTTTATGTAAAAACTTTCTCTGATGGACGCACCCTAAGGGAATGTTCACATGGTGAAAATTTCAGGCCGGACATTCCACACAGAGTGGTGCTGGCAGAACCTGCCAGTGCTAGGGCTGCTCGGAAATACGCCATCTTCATAGAGAGCAATGCATTTCTGAGTGGATTCTTTCTGTGTCGGAAACGGTATTTCAGCTGCTGATGTTTTTGCTGGATTCTGCCCTGAAATTCTGCTGTGTGAATAAAGCCTTACAGAGCTGAACATAGAATCTCATAAAATCTAGCTTCTTTTTGACACTTCCAGCTGCTATCGAAGTGTTAAAGGGGTACTCTGACCCAAAGGATAGGGGATAAGATGTCTAATCATCTGATCTCTGATCGTGGTGGCTGATACTCCGGCCTCGTAGTCGGGAGTCTTCAGACTCGGGGCCTCCAGTGCTGGCGTGCTGCATGAGAGTTTGTGGGTTTCCCTAGCGGTGGGACCCCCACGATCAGAGATCTTATCCCCTATCCTTTGGATAGGGGATAAGATGTCTTAGGGCAGGAGTACCCCTTTAAGTGGCACAGGCAGCTTCTGTTACAGCAGGGTTTATGTGGGCACCTCGACATTTATTGTGTCCGTGCACTGGCGGGGGATTATTTAAGACACAACACTTGACAATTTCCCCCTTCTCTGTTGTCTGTAGTAATTTAATAAAAAGATATTTTTTATTACATTTTGAGAGCATTATTTGCTTAGGATTTCTAAACAAGGGATGAAGGGCCTAAAGGCAATTGCCTTATCTCAGCTTCTTGAATGTGGCAGATATCCCCCTTATATTCTATAAATTGCCCTGTGCCCAAATAAGCAGTTAATAGATGTAGTCCTGAGCTCTGGGTGTCAGCCGCATGGCCGAATTTGTCATCGCCGCACTGCACCTGTGGGTGGAATGACTCAACATGATGAATCGTCTGATCAGTGTAGAAGCTATGTATGAGTGTAATGATGAGGATATGTCCATAGTTATGCAGGGATGAGAACATCTCTCTGTTAGTTCCTATTCTGTGCACAAATGTATGTCATATGTCTATAATGTAAATATACAGTGGCCCAGAGGACATAAACTGGTCTGGTATACCATATCATATCTCAGTCCCTGCACAGCTTTCATACATCCAAACAATTTAGGAAACAAATCTGATCTGTAATGGTTTTTTGTCCTCAGATTGATATCTAATAGTATATATATATATATATATATATATATATATATATATATATATATATATATACACAGCAACAGAAGAATGCAGCAGCACACTGCCAGCACAAGGATATAGGTGCAACATGAATATGCAGTTAAAACATGGAGAGCTATACAGCTATGGTGTAATAGATGCAAATGTGAAACTATGAAATAATGAGGCACTTAGCTCGCAAATTTGTCTCCGCCGGCGGTCAAATAGCTTGGACCGTCCCACCGCGATAAGGTAGCCTCCTGGGACGGACCCTACACTGTGAATATGCCTCTGTGTGAACAGTTCAGTAAGCATGGCAGGATCTGGAACATCCAAGCCACCTTATATACACACCTGATAGAGGTGGGTGGGGTGCAAGGCCAACATGGAGGTAGCCACTCCCCCGTATGTGCAATACAGACAAAGAATAAGTCAGCCAGCTGCTGCTGCATTCTTCTGTTGCTGTATATCTAGCCTAGTAGCATGCACCTGTAGGCCAGGTCCATATAATAGTTTGGTATCAACTAAAGTGCTGGCTGACTTATTCTTTGTCTATATATATATATATATATATATATATATATATATATAGACGAAATGCAGGCAGCACACCACGAGTAGAATAAAAAAAAAAGGTGGATTTCTTCCATAATGTGAGAGAGACTACGTTTCTCCAGCCTCATGCTGGCTTTCTCAAGTGCTTAACAAGTGACATGTTTAGGGCTTTTATAAGCCAACCAATTACATAATTATGAAATCATCAAACAACAATTAACAAATGTAAACAATACAGAAATATCATATAAACATGGCATCCCATGTATCAGGATGCAGATCAGTGTCACTACGTGCATATGCTCTACGGTGCATCACCAGTAGTGTTGAGCGGCATAGGCCATATTCGAATTCGCGAATATTCGCGAATATATGGACGAATATTCGTCATATATTCGCGAATATTCGCGCTTTATTTTCGCATATGCAAATATTCGCATGCGCAAAAATTTACACATGCGAAAATTTGCATATACAACAATTCGTATATGCGAACATTTGCATATGCAACAATTCGCATATGCGAAAATTAGCATATGTACATATTCGCATATGCGAAAATTCGCACGCCAGTCTCACACAGTAGTATTAGAGCCTTCTTTACACTACACAAGCTGGAAGCAGAGAGGGATGATCACTGTTATGTGTACTGTGAAAGAAAAATTTTATAAAAAAAAAAAAAAAAACGAATATTCGTCATTACGAATATATAGTGCTATATTCGCGAATTCGCAAATATGCGATATTCACGAATAAAATTCGTATTGCGAATATTCGCGAGCAACACTAATCACCAGATTGTGCCGTGCAGTAAGTGTCCATGACATAAAAGTGTCCATAGTTCAATGTACATAGATTACAATCGACTTCCAGTGTTCAGACTCCCTCACAGAGAGTCCATAGCAACCTATGTGTTGCCGCATCTAGCGCCGTTCTTCGCGTAGACTACATCAGAAAGCATCCATAGCAACTTATGTGTTGCCGCATCCAGCATAGTTGTTCGTGCATGCTCACTGGTAGCAAGAGAGCGTTCTTAGAGACGCACAGCAGAAGGGCAATTCCGCAAAGAGACAAGCATCCTTAGCAACGGGATTAGTATAGCATCTTCGGTTAAATGAAGTACATCAGTGCTTCAGTTGCAAGATTTGCTCAGTATGTAAATTGATTTCCAGCCATATTGAAAAATTCATATCAAGAGAAATAGTGTCGCCACTGATCCATACAGAGCATACACTCCGGGGCAGAGACATAGCAGTCCCCTGTGTATAGGGTATACAGGGAGGTGCTCAATTGGTGTACATCATATACATGGATAACACCAGCACTGGATAGGGGATGTTCCGGTGACCAAGACCAGATATCATCACCCACATTCCATAATCCCTTACCCACACAGTTAAAGGGAAATGTCACCAATTTACCCCTATTGCACATACGTGAGTAACAGCTCCTGTTGTGGCAAACATAATTCCGGGTTGCTCTGGGTGACGGCAAAAATTAGAGGGATGAAATAATAGATTATATTCTTGGTTGGGATGATTTTCCTATGATGAAGGATGAACGGTCCTGGTAGGAGTGGCATCATGGGCGGTCTCAGGTACAGATGAAGTACTAGAATACAATAGAAACAAAGTTTAATATTACATATTACAGATTAACCCAATTACAGACAGGGGAACTTAAGTGTATTTTTTTACTCAATAGTTTAAAGCCTAATGGATTAAATGTTGAATTCACTGTCCTACCCAAAATGATGAAGCGTTGACAGATTGAGCCCTAAATGCGGTCACGAATATCTTGCTGTATGTGGTATTGTGATATGTAATATAAAATGTTGTTTCTATTGTATTCTAGTACTTCATCTGTACCTGAGACCGCCCATGATGCCACTCCTACCAGGACCGTCCATCCTTCATCATAGGAAAATCGTCACAACCAAGAATATAATCTATTGTTTCATCCCTTTAATTTTTGCCGTCACCCATAGCAACCTGGAATTATGTTTGCCACAACAGGAGCCATTTCTTCTTCTATTTCTGGAGGTACTGATAATATGCTTTACTTCAGTTCATTCAGGAGGAACATTGTCACTGTCACAAATATGCATGTTATTCACATATGTGCAATAGGGGTATATTGGTGAAATTTCCCTTTAACTGTGTGGGTAAGGGATTATGGAATGTGGGTGATGATATCTGGTCTTCGTCACTGGAACATCCCCTATCCGGTGCTGGTGTTATCCATGTATATGATGTACACCAATTATATATACCCTATACACAGGGGACTGCTATGTCTCTGCCCCGGAGTGTATGCTCTGTATGGATCAGTGGCGACACTATTTCTCTTGATATGCATATTTCAATATGGCTGAAAATCAATTTACCTGCTGAGCAAATCTTGCAACTGAAGCACCGATGTACTTCATTTAACCAAAGATGCTATACTAATCCCGTTGCTAAGGACGCTTGTCTCTATGCGGAATTGCCCTTCTGCTGTGCGTCTCTAAGAATGCTCTCTTGCTAAAAGTGAGCATGCACGAAGAACGATGCTAGATGCGGCAACACATAGGTTGCTATGGACGCTCTGTGACGGAGTCTGAACACCGGAAGTCGATTTTTTATCACTGTGTGAGGCTGAAACCATGTGTATTCGGCATCCCGGAAGGAGGGTGTCATGGTAGCGGCTCAGGAGGTAATCTATGTACATTGAACTATGGACACTTTTATATCATGGACACTTACTGCACGGCACGATCGGGTGATGCACCGTAGAGCATGTGCACGTAGTGTACGCAGAGGTGACACTGATCTGCATCCTGATACATGGGATGCCTTGTTCATATGATATTTCTGTATTGTTTACATTTGTTAATTGTTGTTTGATGATTTCATAATTATGTAATTGGTTGGCTTATAAAAGCCCTAAACATGTCACTTGTTAAGCACTTGAGAAAGCCAGCATGAGGCTGGAGAAACGTAGTCTCTCTCACATCATGGAATAAATCCACCTTTTTTGAATTCTACTCTTGGTGTGCTGCCTGCATTTTGACAATTTGATCAATTGAAGAACCAGTGGGTTCAGAACATGTGTGCACTCCTTCTTTTCTTCCATTTTCTTCTCGATGTGCTGTTTCTATTGGATACATATATATATATATATATATATATACAGTGGTCCCTCAACATATGATATTAATTGGTTCCAGGAGAACCATCATATGTTGAAACCATCATATGTCGAGTACATATGTCTATGTAAAAATGGTAATTGGTTCTGGGGCCTTGGAACCATTGTATGTTGAATACATATCTCTATGGGAAACTGCTAATTGGTTCTGGGATGGCCATTGTATGTGGAGTGTATGGGGAGTGTTTAACAAACCAGGGTGCCTCCAGCTGTTGCACAACTACAACTCCCAGCATGCATGTACAGCCACTGACTGTCTGGGCATGCTGGGAGTTATAGTTTTGCAACAGTTGGAGGCACACTGATAGGGAAACATTGATGTATGGGGTGTATAGTGTGTATATGTATTGTATGTGATGTGTGACATCGCATACAGTACTGTACAGTTCTTTAAATACCTTCAGGGGGGACAGAATGTCCTGCATTACGATCCTGCCGACTACAGCTCTATAGGAAAGGAAGGGGAGAGCAGCCAGCAGCTCATTGGATGCCTGCAGCAAGATTCTGCAGGCTATTGGCTATGGCTGCACTGGGGGGCGGAGCTTACACGGAGCTCACAGTGGAAGCCTGCGTGAGTTAGCAGGACAGCATGTGAGTAACAGGGGGCAGAACGGGGCACATTAAACAACTATCTGTCAGTTGCTGAAGTTGTCAGCGCTGTCAGATAGCTGTTTGTACGATGGCCCCGACACACAGCAGCATCATATGTCGATACTGCCTTCAACATACGATGGCCTCTGAGAGGCCATCTTATGTTGAAATGATCATATGTCGGGGCCATCATAAGTCGGGGGGTCACTGTATATATATATATATATATATATATATATACACACACACACACACACACACACACACACATACATCTTATACAGAGAAGCTACAACTGGTAAATCCCTTTCATTTTAAACAAGTGAGAAGGAATCCCAATTACATTGGGAATTTCCTTGTTTTTCTGGTGGAGTTACCATCTAATATTTATAGATTAATCGAAGGGACTTTTTTTTAATTATTATTAACCTTTCCCAGTCTTGATACCTTTATATTGTGGGAGCGGAAAAACAACACTCTTGTCCTTATATCCTTATCCTCATATCCCATCCTTATATCCCAACCTCATATCCTATCCTCATATCCCGGCCTCATATCCAGTTCTCATATCCCATCCTCATATCCTGTCCCCATATCCCATTCTTATATTCTGTCCTCATATCCCCTTCTCATATTCCAAATTCATATCCTATCCTCATATCCCATCCTCATATCCCATCCTTATATCCCAACCTCATATCCTATCCTCATATCCTATCCTCATATCCCATCTTTATATCCCATCCTTATATCCTGTCCTCATATCCCCTTCTCATATTCCAACCTCATATCCTATCCGTATATCCCAACCTCATATCCTATCCTCATATCCCATCCTTATATCCCAACCTCATATCCTATCCTCATATCCTATCCTCATATCCCATCTTTATATCCCATCCTTATATCCCAGGAGGGAACAGCTGGATGGAAGGCAGCCTGGCAGGGCTGACTTCTGGACCAGGGGGAAAATCCGATTTTTTGGCTCGATAAGCGCACTCCCGGAGACTTGAGATTGTAAATCAGTGCTGTCTTTATTGGGTTAAAAATTGCAGTATACAGCATGGCACTGATTTAGAATCTCAAGTCTCCGGGAGTGTGCCTATTGAGCCAAAAAATTAGATTTTAACCCTGGTCCAGAAGTCAGCCCTGCCAGGCTGCCTTCCTTCCAGCTGTTCCCCCTGCAGCTACACCACTGCCTCAGCGGGACCGACGGCCGACTGTCTCCCAACACTGGAATACTTTTAGAAGCGCTAATCAGTGTTGTGCCTGCCCGCACAACACATGAAAGCGAGCAAAATCTACCTAAACCCTAACTTGCATCCCATATCATCTGGGATTAACCGCACTATCAGCGCCACTTCTGCTTTTTTCTCCCTCTCTCGATCCTTATATCCCAACCTCATATCCCATCCTCATATCCCATCCTCATATCCCATCCTCATATCCCATCCTCATATCCCATCCTCATATCCCATCCTTATATCTCATCCTTATATCCCATCCTGATATCCCATCTTCATATCCCATCCCTATATCCCATCCTTATATCCCATCTTCATATCCCATCCTCATATCCCTACCTCACACTGGTTGGGAAACACCGGATTAGAGGATCATTTTTTTTCACCAAGCCACCCCTTAAAAGTTGTCCAGGATTAAGAAAAAAAGGCTTTTTGCCTTCTTTTTCCCAGAAATTGTGCCACTCTTTTACAAGGGTACGTACAGCTCATATTATAATTTCAATACACCTTTAAAAGCAAAGGCAAATAGTATGGAAGAAATTACATAGACATATTTGGTATGCCCATATCCTCATCACGCAGCTATGTCAAATGCAATGATTGTCGGAATGCAAAGAGGCAAAACTAAAAATAAATAAATTCTTTTGTTCTTAAGGGATAAATCTGGTCTGTAAAAGGTTAAAATCAGGTGTGAAGAAAAAAAAAAACATCTGCTGTGTAGGGGGACTATGAGCCATGCAGTGGGTTCAGCTTCTGCTCTCACACAGCGACAGCTATAATGTGGAAGAATGAGAAGGCGGCTGAATTCCAGAACACTTCCTTCCTACATGTATTCTGTTATTTGCCATTGTGTTACCCATAAATCATTGTATCCAGGCAAAGGAGAACTGACAGCACAGATATTTCACCCTGCGCACCTGTATGACTGCTGAATGCTTACCAACTGAACGACTTCGCTCAGGGCTGTTTGATGGAATTTAGGGGCCCCAAGCAAAATAGACATGGAGCAAAGCCTACAGGAACCACAGCATAGCCATACAGTTTAGTTCACTCACACTTTATATAAATAAAAAAAAACTGCACCTCTCATCATTCCCATAACCCCCCTGCACCTCTCAAAACCCCCATAACCACCTGCACCTCTCCTCATCACCCACTTAACCCCTCCTGCACCTCTGATAACCTCCATAACCGCCCTGAACCTCTCATCACCCCATAACCCCCCTGCACCTCTCATCACCCCCATAACCCCTCCTGCACATCTCATCACCCCGTAACCCCCCTGCACATCTCATCACCCCCATAACCCCCCTGCACCTCTCATCACCCCTCATCACCCCCATAACCCCCTGCACCTCTTATCACCCCCATAACCCCCCTGCACCTCTCATCCCCCCCATAACCCCCCTGCACCTCTCATCACCCCCATAACCCCCCTGCACCTCTCATCACCCCCATAACCCCCCTGCACCTCTCATCACCCCAATAACCCCTCCTGCACCACTCATCACCCCCATAACCCCCTGCACCTTTCATCACCCCCATATCCCCCCTGCACCTCTCATCACCCCCATAACCCCCTGCACCTCTCATCACTCCCATAACCCCCTGCACCTCTCATCACCCCCATAACCCCCCTGCACCTAACATAAGCACCCATTGCACCTCTCATCACCCCCATAACCCCCTCTGCACGTCTCATCACCCCCATAACCCCCCTGCACCTCTCATCATCTTGGGCAGTGCCCGGTCTGTTGCAGTAACATGGGATAGAGACCGCCCCCCCCCACCCCAACTTTACCTCAGAGAAATAACCACACCATACTCAAATTGGGGTAAAAGGCCATGGCCGTTTATTGAGGGTAATTAGGGTAAGAATTTATTAATAAATAACCAATAATTTAATTCATAAATAAATAACCAGATAAGCCATCTTCCAACATGTAAACACCAGTGAACTCATTCACCACAGCTGTCCACCCAGGAAATCTGGGTGACACCCCCTTTTAAACCATAACATCTATAACTATAACGCTGTCCACCATAGGTGACACCCTCAAAAACAGCCGTGACAGGGAGGGAGGGATGGGCCCCTATTCTTACTTCAGGTAGATCTTCTGAATAGCAGCCCACTCTGTCCAGCTGGATCTTAAATATCCTTCAGGGTTCCCGCCGTTGCTTGTGCTGGCTAATCAGCTTCATCTTCCATTCTGCCCAGCAACAACCGATGACCTATGAGAGAAGCTCCGCCACAAGTAAGTAATTTTGTTAACTTTTTAAGTACTGATTTTGATTTTTTATTCATATTGCCGCTATCACATTAATTCCTAACTCTCATAACCACCGTGGGGGGGGGGGGGGGGGGGGCGACCCATCCCATGAGGCCCTTCCCTTATCTTCCAGGGCCTATACATGGGATAGGGACCGCCCCACACCCCCCAACTTTACCTCAGAGAAATAGCCACACCGTACTCAAATTGGGGTAAAAGGCCACGGACGTTTATTGAGGGTAATTAGGGTAATCATTTATTAATAAATAACCAATAATTTAATTCATAAATAAATAACCAGATAAACCATCTTCCAACATGTAAACACCAGTGAACTCATTCACCACAGCTGTCCTGCCAGGAAATCTAGGTGACACCCCCATACGCATGCTTGAAACAAGCATGCCTACCCCATAACAGTGGCCTTCTCAATTATATTTTGCAGCCCCAAATTTAAAATATCCGCACCAATTACAGACAAATGTACCTTGTCTGACCAATATAACCCTGGAATGAAACCTTCCAGGTCTATATAGGGGGAGATTTATCAAAACCAGTGCAGAGGAAAACTTGCCCAGTTGCCCATAGCAACCAATCAGATCGCTTCTTTCATTTTTATGAAGGCCTGTGAAAAATAAAAGAAGCAATCTGATTGGTTGCTATGGGCAACTGGGCAAGTTTTCCTCTGCACAGGTTTTGATAAATCTCCCCCTATATGTCTATAAGAAAACCCTTTCACATTTACCATAAATTTCTCCATGCTTCTGTTCAGCCTCTTGCGAATTTTATCTTTGAATCTTTCATTCTTAACATCCCGAATCAATCTAGGTATTATCTCAGAGAACACCACCGTGGCTGCAGGAAAGGTGTCTTTCATTGCAAAGATTGTTTGTTTAAAACCTTGAAACAACAAGGAAGTATTGAACATACCTATATCATTCCCTCCAGCATGTATAATTAAAACGTCTGGTTTTGGCCATATTGCAGCCTTGCTTAAAAGTAAATCGAATAAATCAGTCCACTTTAAACCTCTCTTGCCTCCTCAGAATACACAGACCTTATCATCAGGAAAACTTAGGTTCAGACCATATGGCCTGTTTACCGCCCGTCTCCTGGCCCAATGTACGAAGGAGTGCCCCAGAATCCAAATGATCTTGGTTCTCTCCTCTGCAAAAGAACATTGTTAATTAATGAGAAGCTCAGGGCGTATATAAATTTTATAATGGTCAGATTGCCATCTCCCCAATCTTTTAATCTCCTCTGCTGACAAGCCAGCTAACGCAGCTTCAGTTGCCGCCCCGATTCTGAAGGAATGTGGGCTAACTCCTGAACTGCCGATACCCAATCGCTCATTAAATTTATTTTAAATACTTTTAAACTGAAAAATGGTGAGAGGTGACCCATCCTTATGTACTAATAAGTGAGTGGAAATAGTCGGCCTAATTCTTACATACGGTAATCCATCATCACTTTCACTGGGCATAACTCGTTACCAGGCAAATTTGAGATGTGTAGCGTTTTACCCTTCCCCATGGGATCCGTTTTAGATCTTCTAATGCAAACAATCAATGTCTCACTTGTGATCTGAATGTCCCCTATTGCCAATGGGGAAGTAGACTGTCTGGTCACTGCCGTGAACTCCCCCACTCTCATAGCTCCAAAAAATGCCAGGACAAAGGCTGTCTGAAATAGGCTTGACTCATATATATCTGAATAAACCGTTCCACAAACTTTATATAACTTCACTAATCTATTAAAGACTATTGGGGGTCTATGATCCTTACAAATTCTTGTGCTGCGGTAACCCTTTAAAACTTATTTAACTTGATATAGCGAATTAATATGCTGTACCCCCAACCATTTTTGAAAAAAGGAAATCCCAGCTAGCACATTGGATACATAACTTGGTGAAAATTTTTTACTTAACAAGGAAGACAAAAACTCCAGAGCATGTTCCACATCAGACTCATCATCAACATAACCCTTGTCTTTGCAGAAAGCCCACCAAAATGACCAAAACTTGCTATATTCTGCATAAGTTTTGTCTGACACCGATATTCTTAAATATTGATGAACTACTCCCAAATCAAGTGCCATAGTTGAGGTGGACACTGTATCCCTTCCTTTGCCGCTTCGGAGCACAACTGATGGAACCTGCAAAACTGTCCCCGTGAAAGTGCGTCAGCAATGCTATTAGTTACACCTTTAATGTAAGAAGCCTTAAGCCATGTATTTAACCGTAAACAAAGTAACACTACATGACGGAGCACTTTTAAAACTTCAACAGATCTGGAAGATAAACAGTTAATAGCAAACTCCACCCCTTTGTTATCAGTATGCACAATAATCCTTCTGTTACCAAATGTATGGCCCCAAATAGCTAAAGATACTACCACTGCAAATAGTTCTACCAGCACTATATTGTTAGTCACCCCTGCCTCTCTCCATGCAACCGGCCAAGACTCAGCAGACCATTGCCCTTTAAAAAATGCTCCATAACCAAAAGCACCCGATGCATCTGTGACTATGCCTAGCTCAGACCACACTGCAAAATCGGCTTGCCAAACTGATGCACCATTAAAGTTATTGAGAAACTCTGCCCACAGCGACAAATCATCCTTAAGGGATCTATCCAATTTTATATGACATCTAGCTGACTTAATGCCGCTGGTAGCTAGGTATAACCTTCTAGAAAACACTCTTCCCATAGGGATAACTCTGGAAGCAAAAATCAATAAACCCAACAGTCTCTGCAATTCTCTTAAAGTAACTTTCTTTTTCACCATAAAACCCTCTATCATACTTAACATATCAAGTATTTTTTCCTTTGGCAAACAGAACAACATATAAAACGAATCAATTTCTATACCTAAAAACACTAACTTTTGACATGGCCAAACCGTTTTCTCTTCAGCAAATGGAACCCCAAAATCATAACATATCTCCCTGAATGCTTTGACTAAACAATGTACATCATCGCTACCCTCAGAACCCAAAAATAAAAAAATCGTCCAAATAATGAACTTTCTCTCCTTTTGGACACACCTGCCTTACTGCCCATTCTAAAAAGAGGAAAATGCTTCAAAGTAAAAACAGGACAGCCTAAAACCCATTGACAGCCTAAAACCTGACTCTCTCACAGGCAATAATCTAAATGCCGCTTTGATGTCCGCCTTAGCCAATAATGTTCCTTGACCCGTTATCCTCAGCTTGGCTAATGCGGAATCAAATGACGCATATTCTACAGCAAAATCCACACTATTCACAGAATCATTCAGTGACAATTTCTCAGGGTAAGATAAATGATGAATCAATCTAAATTCCCCCGACTCTTTTTTTGGAATAATGCCCAGAGTTGACAATCTAAAATTTTTAAATGGGGGAACATCAAACGGACCTTCCACCCTACCTTCATGTACTTCTTTTTCAACTTTCTTTCTAACCACCTCAGCATGCTGATCTACCGACCTCAAATTTTCAACCCACAAACACCCTTCCCCAGTAAATTCAGGTACAAAAAACCCAATCAAAAACCCTTCTATTAATAAGTTAGCTTTCCGGCAGTCTGGATACCTGTTTAGAAACGGCAACATGTTTCTGAGGTTCACCGGGGACCGCTGGGACCACTGATGGAGGGGGTTGTTAGGGGGGGTAACCTGTTCCCTCGCCGGCATTGCAGCGAACATGTTAAAGAAGGCCGCCATGCCCGCCAGGATACTTTGCCCATGAGCTGAATTTGCCCACCCGGCCACCTCACTAATATGTAATAAAGACTGAGCGGCATCATACTCACCGATCGATGCACTCCTTGCTGGAACCGGACCTTCTTCTGCTCTTCTGGCCGGAGATCCCGATCTTGAAGCTCGGGGGTGCGGGACGGGGATCTTCTTACTGGACGCCCGGCTGGCTTGGGAAATCTCCGGTGAGTAGCTCTTCTTTTTGGCCTGCTGGCGCTTCTCAGGGACCGACAAGGCTGCTCCACCAGATCCTCGGCCTCCAGCTGACCGGTGACTTCCGTTTCCAGGACTTGACTCACGTCGATGACTTCACGGGATGTGGACGCGGCTACTCCTGCGTCACCCAAGTCGACTTCCGCTGACGCGCTCCCACTTTCGGCTGCCGGCACTCTGTGTTGAATGGGCTCCGGTGAGGATGGAGGCAGCTCACCTTCTTCCCTCGGCTCGGCTCCAGCTTCGGACAGGCAGCGACGCAGCCACGCTTCACCTCCCGGGCCGGAGGCCTTGTTTAGCAGGAGCAGGTACAATTCATTAACTGAAGCCCCCAGACCTCCGGACCGACCTTCCTCAGACACCCTCAGCATACTAGCAACTCTTCTAACCGCTGTTCTTACTTCAGGTATATCTTCTGAATAGCAGCCCACTCTGTCCAGCTGGATCTTAAATATCCTTCAGGGTTCCCCCCGTTGATTGTGCTGGCCAATCAGCTTCATCTTCCATTCTGCCCAGCAACAACCGACGACCTATGAGAGAAGCTCCGCCACAAGTAAGGCTGGGTTCACACCACGTTTTTCAAATACGGTAACCGTATAAGGTTTTCTGCAAAAAAACTTATAAGACCGTATCCGAAACCGTATGCATAGAGAATGCATTGTAAACCGTATGCCAAATGTTGTGTACGGTTGCATCTGTTTTGCCTCGGATACGGTTTTGCCGATTTTTCAACCGTAGGCAAAAACGCTGTCGACCATGTTTTTGCCTCCGGTTGGAAAACCGTATGCGAACCATATGCGGTTCTTTTAATATTGTTGTCTATGAGAACCGTACACAGAATTTCAGAATACGGTTGCACACGGTTTTTCTAATCCGTTTTTGGAGTTGACACATGCGCAGATTGGAATTTCAATAGAACAATAGTAACTTTATTAAATTGCTGGAAAACTAATTCCAACAAAATAGCAAAACCATTGGCAAAAACGTTGCATATGGTTTTTGCCATATGTTTTTAAGCGGAAAACCGTATATGGTAACCGTATTTGAAAAACGTGGTGTGAACCCAGCCTAAGTAATTTTGCTAACTCTTTAAGTACTGTATATTGATTTTTTTATTCATATTGCCACTAACACATTAATTCCTAACTCTCATAACCACCGTGGGGGGGGGGGGGGGGGGGCGACCCATCACATGAGGCCCTTCCCTTATCTTCCAGGGCCTATACATGTGGGAGAGTGGCAGACAATGAGGCCCGGTCGCCATGGCGACCATTGCAACCTCTATAATTATGCCACTGGCCCCTAGATAATTAGGTACTTCAGTAAATGGGCTGATGCTTATTTAGGTAGATAGATGCCCTCAGTAGATATAACTGTGTTGCCCATTTAGTTAGATTGGTGTCCCTTGTAGTTAAATAGGTGCCCTCTTGCCAAAAATAAATAAATTAGTAAAAATTACCTTCTCCAGGTCTTATGCTGACCTGACATAGTCTTCCCCAGGAGGAAGAGGAGCATGGCCACGCTAAAGGGAAGGGGAGGAACTCGGGAGGTGACCAGGAGTGCTGCAGCCGCCTGAGGCTCTCTATAGAGTGCTCAGGCGGCTGCAGCCTTATAGGAAGCACAACAAGCACCGGCTCTGCTTGGGGCCCCCGGGCCAGCTTAGGGCCCCAAGCAATTGCTTGGTTTGCCTGGCTTTTAGCGACGGGCCTGACTTCACTCCTCCATCCTCTGAATGCTGAAGGGCTCACTAGTCAGTACCTTAAAAGTGGGGGTTGTCATCTGAAAAAGTGAGAGGTTTCACCAACGATGGGCATCGGTTAGACAACTCACTGTGTATGACCAGCTTTATATATTTAACCAGGAAAAACCTGTATTAGATTTAGCTTTCAGTATAACTGTAATGCTGACGAACAAAGGCATGTACCACTGCTTACGAGTACCATGCTGTGTATCCTGCCTCGTTGTAGACTCCGAATAATCTTATCTCCTGCAATGGCATGTCCAGTAAAGGCCACACACATACATGAGCCTCCTCTTATAGAGCCAATGCATGCTCCTGATTCCCTTCCCTGCCAATGCCTGCCCGACACCACCTATACAACTGTGCTTCATCCATCCTCTGGTGCCTGAGCAATATTGTGTATTACTATAGCAAAGGTGTCTGCTTGTCTGTTGCTGTGATCCTAAAATCCTGAGCCTGATATTCTGACCCTGATTTTGTCTGATCACTTGCTGCCTTGCTGATACTTCAGTGTATGACCTGGACTGTTAACTACGATTATGCTCTCATTAAAGGGGTACTCCACTGGAAAACATTTTTTTTTTAAATCAACTGGTGCCAGAAAGTTGAACAGATTTGTAAATGACTTCTATTTAAAAAATGTTATCCCTTCTGGTACTTATCAGCTGCTGTATGCTACAGAGGAAGTTCTTTTTTTTTTATTTCCTTTCTGCCTAACCACACTGCTCTCTGCTGACACCTCTGTCCATGTCAGGAACTGACCAGATTAGGAGCAAATCCCCATAGCAAACCTTTTTTGCTCTGGACAGTTCCTGAAATGGACAGAGGTGTTAGCAGAGAGCACTTGTGGTCAGACAGAAAGAAAATTCAAAAAGAAAAGAACTTCCTCTGTAATATCCAGCAGCTGATAAGTGTTGGAAGGATTAAGTTTTTTTAATAGAAGTAATTTACAAATGTGTTTAACTTTCTGGCACCAGTTGATTTAAAAGAAAATGTTTTCCAGCAGAGCACCCCTTTAAGCCTGATCCACATGGTTGCATCTGAGCTAAGTTATAGCCCCTATTAAGCTCTGCTACTTTTTATTCTGCTTTGCTTCGTTACTGCCACCTACAGTGTCATCTCACGCCTCCTGCCCGAATCCCTGGTGCTTGGCAACTATGTGCTCTCAACAACCAGGCCAGCTGCCACTTAAAGGAACTACTCAAGCAGAAGCGACATGGTATCTTCCCAGCAGCAGAAGGGAAATTCTTAGACTCTGCTCCCAAGTTTGGCCCAAAGTCAAACCAGTAGGTGGCCTAGCAGGTCCACATCCATTGAGGCATTACAATAACTGATATCATTTTCTTGGAAAATGCCAATTATATAGTAGCTATATTACAACAAATATCATGAGACCCTATGTGACTTACTTGTGGGGTTTTGGATATACTGTATCACACCTAATTTGTTAAGCTGGAAAAACTAATAGTTTCCCACTAATTCTCTAGAGTAAAATTAGTTATTTCTGTACTCATATTAGACTAGTTTCATGTATAGCATTTTTAGGGAAAAAAGCATTCCACACAAGAAAGCATTCCATTTCATAAGTGTGCATTCGTTTTTAGACAAAGATGTCTACTCTTGATTACACAAATTTAAAGGGGTACTCCACCCCTAGACATCTTATCCCCTATCCAAAGGATAGGGGATTAGATGCCCGATCATGGGGGTCCCACACCTGGGACCCCCGCGATCTCTGTGCTTCACCTGGCTTTCGTTTAGAACGCTAGGTGCGGGCGGCGGGGGTCATGATTAATGTTGAGCGGCATAGGCCATATTCGAATTCGCGAATATTCGCGAATATATGGACGAATATTCGTCATATAATAATCGCGAATATTCGCATATTCGTAATATTCTCGTTTTATTTTCGCATATGCGAAAATAACATATGTGAAAATTTGCAAATACAAAATTAGCATACTAAAAATTCACATATGCGAAAGTTAGCATATGCTAATTTTCGCATATGCGAAAATTCGCACACCAGTCTCACACAGTAGTATTAGAGCCTTCTTTACACCACACAAGCTGGAAGCAGAGAGGGGTGATCACTGTGATGTGTACTGTGAAAAAAAAAAAAAAAAAAAAAGAATATTCGTAATTACGAATATATAGCGCTATATTCGTGAATATTCGCGAATTCGCGAATATGCGATATTCGCGAATAAAATTCGTATTGCCAATATTCGTGAGCAACACTAGTCATGATGTCACGGCCACGCCCATCGTTATGTCATGCCATGTCCCCTCAATGCAAGTCTATGGGAGGGGGCGTGGCAACTGCCACGCCACCTCCCATAGACTTGCTCTTAGGGGGCGTGGTGTGACATCACTAGGGGGCATGGCGTGATGTCACAACCCCCGCCGCCCGCTCCAAGCATTCTGAACAAAATGTTTCAAACACTGGGGCAGCAGAGTACCCCTTTAAGGGGTTTCTGGTTTGTAAATATTCTGCACAATGCCATAAGAACACACAGAGTGGTCCCATTATGTAAAGTAGCCACATTAACAGTATCAACTGTCATAGAGTATATAAGTTAACAACATTATTACATTTATAATGTCTGCAGAGTGCCACTTATTATTCATGACGAGGATGGGAGAGATAAAAAAAGAGAGAGATAGGGGGCGCTCCCTAGTAGCGTATATCGACTCGGTGTGATCCCTCCACCGCATCTAAGTGATATACTCACCTATAAGGTGATGATGTTATGATTCAATGGCTGTTGTGGGTCGTGGTGATCGAGGTTCACTGGGTTGGATAAAAGTAGAGCTGCTTCACTTGGACCGATTCTGGGTTCCCAATGTGGGCCCAGCTTGGAAATGTGAGAGTAAATTGGAAAAGGCGGTCTTGGAGGCACTGCTCAGGGTTGTTCTCAATAAAGTGGACGCAGACCGGCACAGGACAATAATTATTTGAATGAGTAATACGGACAAAGCATTTCGGCACTCAAGTGTGCCTTCCTCAGGTCCAATTTGGCAGTACACTTTTTTGGAGTAGGTGCCTTTAAAAGTGTGCTGGTAGGGATCCTGCCTGTGTAGCGGTGCCGGCATGGTCTGAGCAGCGCCTCCAAGACTAGTGTTGCTCGCGAATATTCGCAATTCGAATATTATTCGCAAATATCGCATATTCGCGAATTCGCGAATTTCGCGAATATAGCGTTATATATTCGTAATTACGAATATTCGTTTTTTTCTTTTTTTTTTTCTTCACAGTACACATCACAGTGATCACCCCTCTCTGCTTCCAGCTTGTGTGATGTAAAGAAGGCTTTAATACTACTGTGTGAGACTGGCGTGCGAAAATGCGCATATGCGAAAATTAGCATATGCAAATCTTCGCATATCCGAATTTTGTATATGTTAATTTTCACATATGTTAATTTTCAGATACACGAATGTTCGCATATGCGAAAATAAAACGAGAATATAACGAATATGCGAATAATCGTGAATATATGAGGAATATTCGTCCATATATTCGCGAATATTCGCGAATTCGAATATGGCCTATGCCGCTCAACACTATCCAAGACCGCCTTTTCCAATTTACTCTCACTAATTACTCTTGTCAGCTTTACTTACTAACAGTCAGCTTATAGAAGGAGCTATATCTTCACAGGAAGCGAAATTTAGCCACTCAGTCGCTACTTCTCCTGGCACCCCTCTGTGTGATCAGCGCCAGCTCAGTGCCTTGGATTGGCGGGAGCGGTCAGTTATTCATAGTTCATCCTGAAAACACTATTGGCTGTGCCAACCTGACTGCTTTGCTGGGAGCCCAAGGGAAAATGTATGAATAAGGAGACAAGGTCGACAGGTCACTTTCCAGTTAGGAAAAAATCCATGGTGCTAGCCATTACCGGATTTTGAGGTTGTGGAATTGTTTGAGGGTCAGGAAGTCTTCAAGGTCCTCATGTACAACTGTTTTCAGCGACTACAATCTCTATGGAACACATTCATCAATGTTTGCTTATGTATTTCTTTTTTTAGCTTTTTTTTTTCTTAAATTTTTTTTGCTTATGTGTGATTTATTAATCAACTGGTTTCAGCCTGTTGATAAATTTCTTTCACATAAGCAATTATTTTTTTTTTTTTTTTTGTTGCTTTGGTAGTGGCTTTTTCTGCTCCATGTCTGAGCTGGAGTAAATTTAGTAGGTTTTTTTCATGCAATGCAACTTTTTTGCGACTTTTCGCAATTGATAAATCTCTGACCACTGCAAGTCAAAAATCACTTTTTGCTTTCGTAAGTAAAATTCTTTTTTTTATGCTTAGGGCACTGCACAATCAAAAAACAGAGTTGTCAAAATTGCGACAATTTTAACCCCTTAAGGACGCAGCCCTTTTTCACCTTAAGGACTGAGCCCTTTTTCACAATTCTGACCACCGTCACTTTACGAATTAATAACGCAAAAACGCTTTTACCGAATATTCTGATTCTGAGATTGTTTTTTCGTGACATATTCTACTTTATTTAGGTGGTAAATTTTTGGCGTTAATTGCATCCTTTTTTGGTGAAAAATCCCCAAATTTCATGAAAATTTTTAAAATTTTGCATTTTTCTAACTTTGAAGCTCTCTAATTGTAAGGAAAATGGATATTCCAAATAAATTTCATTTTTCTTCACAAATACAATATGTCCACTTTATGTTGACATCATAAAATGGACATGCTTTTGCTTTTTGAAAAAATTAGAGGGCTTCAAAGTAGAGCAGCAATTTTCAAAAATGTCATGAAAATTGCTAAATCTGAAGGGACAGATGCTACAGAACTACAACTCCCAGCATGCCTGGGCAGTCGAGGCATGCTGAGAGGTGTAGTTTGGCAACATCTGGAGGGCTACTGTTTGGGCACCACTGTAACAGTGGTCTCCTAACTGTGACCCTCCAGATGTGGCAGAACTACAACTCCCAGCATGCCCAGACTGGGCATGCTGGGAGTTGCAGTTTGGCCCCCCTAGTGGTTACCACAGTAAAGATCGATTTACTTTCCCTTTCAATTACCCCCCCCCCCCCCACTGTCGATTCCCTACCTGAGCAACCCCCTGTCCTGCGCTGTCATTGGTCAGAACTCCGTTCTGAGTAATGGCAGGGGATAGGAGGAGATCGCAGCTTTGCGACCTCACTCCTATCCTTTAGGCTGATCGGGGCTGTTGCTGGCAGCTCCGATCAGCCCTATTTTCCGGGTGATCGGGTCACCAGAGAGCCGATCAGCCCGGAATTGGAGAAAATCGCATGTCTGAATTGACATGCGATTTTCTCCGATCGCCGACATGGGGGGGGGGTCTCAGGACCCCCCTGGGCGATGTGCCAGGGTGCCTGCTGAATGATTTCAGCAGGCATCCGGCTCCGGTCCCCAACCTGCTAGCGGATTTCCCACGGGCGTATGGATACGCCCTCGGTCCTTAAGGACTCGGAATGCAGGGCGTATCCATACGCCCTGTGTCCTGAAGAGGTTAAGCAAAAAAATATAAAAAATACTAAATGCTTTGGTAAACGTCCCCCTATGAGAGTAGGTCCAGACTGGAAAGACTTGTTTCTGGTCCATGGTTTATAGCAGTGTGGTAGCCCTTGGGGGGTGTATGGTAGTGGTGGTATGGTATCGGTAAAGGAGGGGTTAATGTTAACCCTATAGTTCGTGATGCCAGGCTGAGGGCTGGTATGCTGAGTCAATGCTCCGGCCTATCGCTGCCCTTCCCAGTAACGATAGGTGCATGAAATGACTGAAGGTCCACAAAGAGATTGAACTTGAACTTGAACAACTTTACTTAAGTGCTTGCAGTATCCAAGGCACAGTAACAGTCTCATATAAACAGTCCTTATCTTGCTTAGTGACTGGCAGTTGTTGCGGACCTTGAGCTAGTCATACAGTCTCTGAATTTAGGGTAGATATTTGCAGATCTGTCCGGATTTAGGGGTATTATTAGGTCCGGTGATGATGCAGAGTGTCTGGGGATTGATACACTCTAGACTTAGAATTTTTCAGCCATTTCAGCAAGGCTCGGGCCTAACTCACTGCGTTAGTTGCTGCGCAGATCCTTCTCTCATGACAGCCCACGAGGTAAGAAAGAGAAACATGGCCGCCGCTCCCTTATATGGGCAGGGGGCGGGGTGAATCCGATTGGTCCGAACATCTGTCATTCACCATTACAGAGAGTAATGGGATTGCTTACATCACAGGGCCTCCAAAGGTCCTTAAGCTTAATACCATAGAGTTCACCTAGTCACATGACCCGCAGGTCCTGCAAAGCATGAGGCCATGTTCACACGGCAGAATTTCTGTGCCGGATTCCGCAGATTAATTCCACACAGACATTTCGCAGCAGAATCTTATTGAATTCAAGGGGAATCTGCGGCGGAATTTCTGTGTCAGATGTTTCCTGTACGCAAATTCCAATTTCCGCGTCTGCACAAAGAAGAATGAACATGTTCCGCACGGAATGCATAGCTGTCTATGAGATGGCGCATTATTGTGCGGTCCTAGTTTGCGGAGTGCCCGCACGGAGATTCTCCACGCGGACATTCCATAGTCTGAACGTTGTCTTAGTCTTTCACAAGGGGGTATAATTTTGCTAATGCCTGATGCACTGTTCATAGTCATATCATCTGTGAAAACCTAAAAACATGACCTGTTGGGGGAACTTGAGGACCGTGCTCGGGAAACCCTGGTTTTTACCCACACCTAAGTTTTGCCTTATTTGACTATTATAAATACTGTTGTGTGAAAGTGACCTAATTATACAACAGATTAGATGTCTTCCTGGTCACAATGCCTACTTCTCACCTCTGCGCTTCAGTTTCCATTGTGTCATTACAGCAGGAGATGACCTCAGTGTGGACCATCATGGGCTTTATCCTTTCTAAAGCAGGACTAACACCTTTACCCCCAGCCCCCCTAACAATAGTCCATGAGATAACATAAAATAATAGGATGAGATTAGAATTAGGATGTGAACCTAATAAGGAACTGTTCACATGCAGCAGATTTGTTACATTCTATTCCGAATAGCAGTATTTGGAGGATTACTATGTGAAACTATTCTAAAAGCATATTACTAATCCAGGGTTTCCCAACAGGGTGCCTCTAGCTGCTGCAAAACTACAACTCTCAGCATGCCCGGACAGCCAAAGGCTGTCCGGGCATGCTGGGAGTTGTATTTTTGTAACACCTGAAGGAACCCTGGTTGGGAAACACTGCATTAATCACTAGGTCAGGTGTGTTATGCGTCTCATCCATTTTAAGAATTTTCCTTCCCTTCTTTAATACAGGACCGGACTGGGACTGAGATTTGGACCCGGGCCCTAGAAAGCACATGGACTCACCTGCTGCATGTTTGTAGGTTTCAAGAACGCACGGTGAGTGCAGCATTACTATACTGGAACAGCCCAGTCCCATTTATTTAAATGGGATAACCTTTTTTAACCCCTTAAGGACCAGGCCATTTTACACCTTAGGACCAGAGCGTTTTTTGCACATCTGACCACTGTCACTTTAAACATTAATAACTCTGGAATGCTTTTAGTTATCAATCTGATTCCGAGATTGTTTTTTCGTGACATATTCTACTTTAACATAGTGGTAAAATTTTGTGGTAACTTGCATCCTTTCTTGGTGAAAAATCCCCAAATTTGATGAAAAATTTGAAAATTTAGCATTTTTCTAACTTTGAAGCTCTCTGCTTGTAAGGAAAATGGATATTCAAAATATTTTTTTATTTTATTCACATTTCCAATATGTCTACTTTATGTTTGCATCATAAAATTGACGTGTTTTTACTTTTGGAAGACACCAGAGGGCTTCAAAGTTCAGCAGCAATTTTCCAATTTTTCACAAAATTTTGAACCTCGCTTTTTTTCAGAGACCAGTTCAGGTTTGAAGTGAATTTGAAGGGTCTTCCCATTAGAAATACCCCACAAATGACCCCATTATAAAAACTACACCCCCCAAAGTATTCAAAATGACAATCAGTAAGTGTTTTAACCCTTTAGGTGTTTCACAGGAATAGCAGCAAAGTGAAGGAGAAAATTCACAATCTTTATTTTTTACACTCACATGTTCTTGTAAACCCAATTTTTGAATTTTTACAAGGGGTAAAAGGAGAAAATGTATACTTATATTTGTAGCCCAATTTCTCTCGAGTAAGCACATACCTCATATGTCTATGTAAATTGTTCGGCGGGCGCAGTAGAGGGTCAGAAGCGAAGGAGCGACAAGGGGATTTTGGAGAGTACGTTTTTCAGAAATGGTTTTTGGGGGGCATGTTGCATTTAGGAAGCCCCTATGGTGCCAGAACAGCAAAAATAACCCACATGGCATACCATTTTGGAAACTAGACCCCTTGGGGAACGTAACAAGGAATAAAGTGAGCCTTAATACCCCACAGGTGTTTCACGACTTTTGCATATGTAAAAAAAATATTTTTTTTTTCCACTAAAATGTGTGTTTCCCCCCAAATTTCACATTTTTGCAAGGGTTAATAGCAGAAAATACCCCCCAAAATTTGTAACCCCATCTCTTCTGAGTATGGAGGTACCCCATAAGTTGTCATGAAGTGCATTACGGGCGAACTACAATGCTCCGAAGAGAAGGAGTGATATTTGACTTTTTGAGAGCAAATTTTGCTCAGGGGGCATGTCGCATTTAGGAAGCCCCTATGGTGCCAGAACAGCAAAAAAAAACACATGGCATACCATTTTGGAAACTAGACCCCTTGAGGAACGTAACAAGGAATAAAGTGAGCCTTAATACCCCACACGGGTTTCACGACTTTTGCATATGTAAAAAAATATATATATTTTTTTCACTAAAATATGTGTTTCCCCCCAAATTTCAAATTTTTGCAAGGGTTAATAGCAGAAAATACCCCCCAAAATTTGTAACCCCATCTCTTCTGAGTATGGAGGTACCCCATAAGTGGACCTGAAGTGCACTACGTGCGAACTACAATGCTCAGAAGAGGAGGAGCACCATTGAGCTTTTGGAAAGAGAATTCGTTTGGAATGGTAGTCAGGGGCCATGTGCATTTACAAAGCCCCCCATGGTGCCAGAACAGTGGACCCCCCCCACATGTGACCCCATTTTGGAAACTACACCCCTCACAGAATTTAATAAGTGGTGCAGTGAGCATTTACACCCCACTGGCGTTTGACAGATCTTTGGGACAGTGGGCTGTGCAAATGGAAAATTACATTTTTCATTTTCACGGATCACTGTTCCAAAAATCTGTCAGACACCTGTGGGGCGTAAATGCTCACTGCACCCCTTATTACATTACATGAGGGGTGTAGTTTCCAAAATGGGGTCACATATGGGGGGGTCCATTGTTCTGGTACCATGGGGGCTTTGTAAACACAAGTGGCCTTCAATTCCGGACAAATTTTCTCTTCAAAATCCCAATGGCGCTCCTTCTCTTCTGAGCATTGTAGTGCACCCGCAGAGCAC
Organism: Hyla sarda; assembly: GCF_029499605.1. Taxonomy (NCBI): domain Eukaryota; kingdom Metazoa; phylum Chordata; class Amphibia; order Anura; family Hylidae; genus Hyla; species Hyla sarda. The sequence continues at coordinate 189,602,840 of NC_079195.1, read as the reverse complement.
TTTACATCCACATATGGGGTATGCTCTTACTCAGAAGAAATTGGGTTACAAATTTTGGGGGGCTTTTTTTTATTTTCCCTTGTGAAAATGAAAAATTTAGGGTGACACCAGCATTTTAGTGAAAAAATTTTTTTTTTCACTTTCCCATCCAACTTTAATGAAAATTTGTGGGGTGTTCAGGCTCACTATACCCCTTGTTACGTTCCGTGAGGGGTGTCGTTTCCAAAATGGGGTCACATGTCTGTATTTATTGTTTTGTGTTTATGTCAGAACCACTGTAAAATCAGCCACCCCTGTGCAAATCACCAATTTAGGCCTCAAATGTACATGGTGCGCTCTCACTCCTGAGCCTTGTTGTGCGTCCGCAGAGCATTTTACGCCCACATATGGGGTATCTCCGTACTCAGGAGAAATTGCGTTACAAATTTTGGTGGTCTTTTTTTCCTTTTACCTCCCGTGAAAATAAAAAGTAAAGGACAACACCAGCATGTTAGTGTAAAAAAAAATTTTTTTTTACACTAACAGGCTGGTGTAGACCCCAACTTTTCTTTTTCATAAGGGGTAAAAGGAAAAAAAAGCCCCCAAAATTAGTAACGCAATTTCTCCCGAGTACGGAGATACCCCATATGTGGCACTAAACTGTTTCCTTGAAATACGACAGGGCTCCAAAGTGAGAGAGCGCCATGCGCATTTGAGGACTAAATTAGGGATTGCACAGGGGTGGACATAGGGGTATTCTACGCCAGTGATTCCCAAACAGGGTGCCTCCAGCTGTTGCTAAACTCCCAGCATGCCTGGACAGTCAGTGGCTGTCCGGAAATGCTGGGAGTTGTTGTTTTGCAACAGCTGGAGGCTCTGTTTTGGAAACACTGCCGTACAATATGTTTTTTAGTTTTTATTAGGGGGACAGTGTAAGGGGGTGTATGTGTAGTGTTTTACCCTTTATTATGTGTAAGTGTAGTGTTTTTAGGGTACATTCACACTGGCGGGCGTTTACAGTGAATTTACGGCTAGGAGTTTGCGCTGCGGTGAAAAATTTGCCACAGCCCAAACTTGAAGCAGAAAACTTATTGTAAACCCGCCAGTGTGAATGTACCCTGTACGTTCACATGGGGGGGGGGGGGGGCCAACCTCCAGCTGTTTCAAAACTACAACTCCCAGCATGTACTGACAGACCGTGCATGCTGGGAGTTGTACTTTTGCAACAGCTGGAGGTACACTGGTTGGAAAACCTTCAGTTAGGTTCTGTTACCTAACTCAGTATTTTCCAACCAGTGTGCCTCCAGCTGTTGCAAAACTTCAACTCCCAGCATGTACTGATCGCCGAAAGGCATGCTGGGAGATGTAGTTAGGCAACAGCTGGAGGGATCGCAACTACAACTCCCAGCATGCAGAGACAGCTGTTTGCTGTTTAGGCTTGCTGGGAGTTGCAGTTTTGCAACATCTGTAGAGCTATAGTTTAGAGACCACTGCATAGTGGTCTCCAAACTGTGGACCTCCAGATGTTGCAAAACTACAACTCCCAGCATGCCCAGACAGCAAACTGCTGTCTGGGCATGCTGGGAGTTGTAGTTTTGCAAGATCTGGAGGTGCACAGTATAGAGATCACTTTGCAGTGGTCTCAGACTGTAGACCTCCAGCTGTTGCAAAACTGCAACTCCCAGCAAGCCTAAACAGCTCTCTGGGCATGCTGGGAGTTGTAGTTTTGCCACATCTGGAGGGTTACAGTTTAGAGACCACTATAGTGGTCTCAGACTGTAGCCCTCCAGATGTTGCTAAGTAACTCACCGGCTTCCGTTGGATCCAGGGAGCTGCGTCGCGGTCCTCTTCTTCCGCCGATCGTCGCCCGCTGCCGCCGCTGATCGTCGCCGCTGCCGTCGCCGATGGGTAAGTGGATCTTCGGCGCCGGTCCCTGTCGGTTTCCCCGTCCTGCCCCGCCTATTGTGGGAGGGCAGGACGGGGAAACCGAAAGTAAACCCCTCCGCCCCCGATCTGCTATTGGTGGTCGCGTCTAGACCACCAATAGCAGAGATAGGAGGGGTGGCAACCCTGCCACCTCACTCCTATCGCTACAGGGGGATCGTGGGTGTCTAGGACACCCGCGATCCCCCTTCTATTCCGGGTCACCGGGTCACCATAGACCCGTATGACCCGGAATCGGCGCAAATCGCAAGTGTGAATTCACTTGCGATTTGCGCCGATCGCCGACATGGGGGGGTCTAATGACCCCCCTGGGCATTTGCGCGGGGTGCCTGCTGATAGATATCAGCAGTCACCCCGGCGCGATCCCCGCCCGGCGCGCGGCGGGGACCGAAATTCCCACGGGCGTACAGGTACGCCCTTGGTCCTTAAGTACCAGGGAGCAAAGGCGTACCTGTACGCCCTTGGTCCTTAAGGGGTTAAAGGAAATCGGTCACCCACACTAAACCCGATACACCAGGCTATAGTGCGGGTGAACAGTTGATCGATGCAGGGTTTGTGACCTACATACGTACCTGTAGTCCAGTGCCCAGTCCCTCTTAAGTTCAGCTTCTTCCAGCGCTAAATTGCGCTCTGGAGGCGGGCACGTCGGTTGGATATGAATATTCATGAACGCTGGTCATGTGAGCGCTCAGTAGGCACAAGCGCTCACATGACCAGTGTTCATGAATATTCAAATCCAGCAGACGGGCCCGCCTCCAGCATGCAATTTAGCGCTGGAAGAAGCCGAACTTTAGAGGGACTGGGCACTGGACTACAGGTACGTATATTGGTCAGAAACCCCGCATTCGTCTCCTGTTCACCCGCATTATAACCCGGTGTATCGTATTTAGTGTGGGTGGACGGGTGACCGTTTTCCTTTATAGGGGTACTCCGGAAGATTAAAAAAAAATGCTTTCAAATTAACTGGTTCAAGAAAGTTAAACAGATTTGTAAATTACTTCTATTTAAATAACGGGTGGGCTGTGACCCTTTTAAAAATCTAAATGGTGGCAATATCAAGAGTCAGGCCCCTAACTATACAATATTGATTATGAGATTGAGGGGATGCAGCAGCACTGGTATAGTGCTACGTACCTTCCAATGTTTTTCCCCTGCACAGCCCCACCTCAGGACTATGCTGCTTCATTCTCAGGATCCATGGGGGTCCTAGAGGCCAGAGAGCTCTGATCATAATATGATGGCATAGTGATATGCCAACATTTCAGAAGATGCTGATACCCCTTTAAGAAGGTAACACATAAAATGAAATTTTCAAGTTTTTCAGGCCCCTTGCCTTGTTCGAGCTGATCACGCCAACGCTCTGTCACTCAGGATAAAGGACATGGGCGGGCGGCGGGGGGGAAACATGCCCACACAGTGCTGAGAAACTAGAACAAGAAGCTGCAAGATTATGTGTGGAGGACTCCCCGTAGAGAAGATGAAGGGGCGAGGCCTGCTAGGGACTCTGAGAGGGAAGATATTGCCGTCTGCTGCTGCACAGTGAACTCATTGCACCATATAGCATACTATAGGCAGTGATTGTAGAGGGGTTGTAGTAGGGGGAGTGCAGCCTACGGGGGTATGGCAGTCTACTTAGGAAGAAAGGTCCACTGACGATACTGGCCCATCTAGAATTTGCCAGAATTGCCAGATGGACAGTCCAGCCCTTAAAGGGTTACTCCGGCGCTTAGACATCGTATGCCCTATCCAAAGGATAGGGGATAAGATGCCTGATTGCAGGGGTCCCGCTGCTGGGGACCCCCGTTATCTTGCACGCCGCACCCCGTTAAAATCAGTCCCCCGAGCGTGTTCGCTCCGGGTCTGATTACTCTCGATCACGGGGCCGGAGCGTTGTGACGTCAAGGCTCCACCCCGTGTGACATCACGCTCCGCCCCCTCAATGCAAGCCTATGGGAGGGGGCGTGACATGACATCACACGGGGCGGAGCCTTGACGTCACAACGCTCCGGCCCCGTGATCGGCAGTAATCAGACCCGGAGTGAAACGCTCCGGGGACTGATTTTAACGGGGTGCGGCGTGCAAGATCAGGCATCTTATCCCCTATCCTTTGGATAGGGCATAAGATGTCTAAGCACCGGAGTACCCCTTTAAAGCATATAACATAAACTGCCACAGATATAATAGCACATCTGCCCCATAAGTGACCAGTATTATAATTGGCACATGGGGTCCTGTTGCAGATTTCGCGTCGGGGCCCAGAAGCAACAAGTTACTTCTCTGATAGTAGGGGGTAGTTTTTGGCACAACCCATAGTGATATCATGATATTTTATTTGGAGATGTATTCAAAGTCCTGCAGGAACACATAGGAACTGAGTTCCTGCACTTTTTTCACAGCAGGAACACCGTTCCCATTAGCAGGAATCCTGCAGGATCAGCCCTTGAGTGGAAATCTTGGGTGAGTTCCCACACTTTTTTCCCAGGACTTGGCCCCTGGATGTATTACATCTTAACTCAGATGTCTAGGGAATCCTTCAGTCTTCAGACCAAGCAGCAGTCTGAGTACGCCTAAGTCATTATTAAGCCAAGGACACGTCCCAATGTCCACGATCTTGCAGGAGATACCAAGTAAAAGGCACTTTCAGTTCCTGGCTGGTTTTCAAGCAAATTGCCATCTTTTTTTTTTTATTAGGACAGAGCTATGGGGGAAGATCAGAAACAGTGCAAATGTAAAATTGACCAGTTGCCCATGGCAACCAATCAGATATCTTCTTTTATTTTTCAGAGGCCTTTTTGAAAATAAAAGAAGCTATCTGATTGGTTGCTATGGGCAACTGGCAACTTTTCTTCTGCCCAGGTTTTAATTAATCCCCTTAAAAGATCTCTGCAGGCCCCTGAGTTTCAGGAGCCATGCCAGAGATCCCTCGCTGTCGTCTTTTTGCAGGTCAAGCCTGTGCTGTCCCTGGCATCAGTAGTTCCACGTTGAACCACCTAGACATTTTTTATAGGAAATACTCCAACTGGCAACTAACAATGACCACAGATATTGCAACATAGGGCAATGTATAAAAATCTGTACATTTTTAGGGTTACCCATAGATAGGATAGATTACCAAAAACGAAAGGAGTCGTCTGATGGTTGCCATGGGCAACACTAATTTTTATTATAACACCTTTTTTTATGCAGGAGGCTTATTGTGTCTTTTAAATGTAGAGAAGGCCCAGTCCTTGATAAAGGGTCAATGACAGCTGGGAAGAAACAGGGCATGAAGAATGGAAATATGGGAGGAGGATATTTAGCCACATGGCATCTCATTGTTATATGATTATGGCAGCTTTCACTATGAAGCTTTCACTTTAGGTCTCTAGGAGTAGGGCCGGGACAACCCTTAGGCTAGGTTCACACAACGGAATCTCTGGGCAGAATTTCTGCCAGAGATTTAGCCGGCGGCACTAAGACCGCATGGACTGCATTGCCGTCACCATAAACGGCAATGCATTTCTGGGTAGATCTTTTGGGAGATCTTTTCAGAAATGCATTGACATCTATGGGGACGGCAATGCAGTCCGCGTGGTCCTAGTGCAGCTGGCTTGATCTCCGGCAGAAATTCTGCCCAGAAATTCCACAGTGTGGACCCAGCCTTAGGGTCTATTCAGACAGCAGAATAAGGCTAGGTTCAGACTACGGAATTTCCGACAGAAATTCAGTCGTAAAATTTCCGTCAGAAATTCCGCTTGCTAAAATGTCTAGTGTAGTGAATGGTTTTCCGTTCACAAATTCACACTTTGGAATTTGTGAAGCGGAAAATCCACTTAGTAAATCCGCTTAGAATTTTCTGCCTGAAGAACTCTTTCTTCAGGTGGAATTCCTCGCGGAACACATTGCAGTCTATGGGAGACTGCAGTGTCCGCGCGGTCCTTATTCAGTCGGCGCAGGCGGAACTCAGAATCTCCGGGCGGAAATTTTCTGCCCGGAGATTCCGTAGTCTGAACCTAACCTTACCGCTTGCAGAATTCCGCCTCTAATTAAAGCCCATAGACTTCTATGGGATTCCGCACTCCCATTCACACTTCTGAATTTCCGCAAGCGGAAATTCAGAAGTGTGAATGGGAGTACGGAATTTCATATAAGTCTATGGGCTTTAATTTGAGGCAGAATTTCACAAGCTGAAATTCTGGAGTGGGAATAGACCCTTAGGCTACGTTCAGACTACGGAATCTCCGGGCAGAAAATTTCTGCTCAGAGATTCCAAGTGCGGCCAGCGCCGACTGAATCTGTCGGCACCAGGACCGCGCGGATACTACAGTCTCCAATAGGCTGCAACGCCATTCTTCAGGTGGAAATTTCCAAGCGGATTTTCCGTTCACAAATTGCGAAGTGTGAATTTGTGAACGGAAACCCATTCACTACACTCTACATTTTAACAAGCGGAATTTCTGCCTGCAATTTCAAAGCGGAATTGCAGGCGGAAATTCCGTAGTGTGAACCTAGCCTTAGGTCTGTAGATCGTACTTAAACATGTGCCGTATTACACATAGGTGAAAAGGACTCGCCTCTCCATTCTCGAGAGGACATAGAATTCCCAGACACTTATGCTATATGTTTTAGGTGGGAATGTCACTTTAATGTCAGGACAGCTGGACAAGAAGTGTTTTTTTTAACAGTAACACCAAACCACCGCCCCCCAATAGCATTGCAAACAAAAAATGAAGCTGAGTACATATTTATATAAAAATTTTTTATTAATTTATAAAAATTTGTTAAATTTAAATAACAGTATAGTATACATAACACAGATGCATTTACCAGAAATACAACACGTCCATATGCTGGTACGACAAGATTTGTGAATCACACACATATACATATATATATATATATATATATATATATATATATATATATATATATATATATATAGTCAGACAAAGATATTGGGTTGCTGCCCACACTCCATTCAAATTCAACAGGTTTCCCTAATTCCTGTTTTCCGGGGGGAAAAAACGGCGTCCAGGAATGTGTCACACATTATACATCGTTTCCTATTTCCTCACATTGTTTTCTCTTTAGTAACTGGATAACATTATTACTAGCGGCAACAGCTCAAATACTTGGCAGCCATCGAGTCCCAGGTGAAAACCATTTCCAGATGATCGACCAATTACTCATCTCGACCGCCATTGAAAAGAAAAAATAACAACATTTTCTTTCCTGGCAGTAGGAAAATAGTCAACCGGACGTGGGGGAGGATGTGACACTTAGCAGCCCAGACACATTGTACAAACATGAACACAAAAGATAGGGATCACAGCGAGACTTCTAGTCTCCTGGAAAAGATGGTGTCAGTCATGGCAATATCCCACATGCAAATAAAAGATTACAGGCATTTGTTAATGTAGGCGCCGCCATATCATGGCCGGTTGGGAATAAGGATTAGGTGCCACGGGATTCCTATACCCATTGGATTCTCTCTCTTCACTGGCTCTACAGTATTCGGGTCACCAACATGGTGGACTCTACTTGGAAGCCTTCGTTCTTCAGTCAATGCCCAGTCCCCAGAATACATGGTGTGGGATATCATGAACCCGGCTCTAGGTTACTCTACTGAGCTCAGTATCTCAGCGATGTCACTTCCATATTGCGTCCTTCATGCCCCTTTCATGTAAAAGTTAATTTTAATTTCCTAATAGACGACTGTGCTAGGAGTTGCTGGTAAAAGGGGGATTTCAAGAATCGGGGGTAGGAGTCCTTTTCCATTAGTATTCTAGTCTGTTCCTGCGCCGCGTCGAAACAATTGCGACAGACGACCGCTACCTGCTGGCGAGTGTGTTCTCTGGTCTGGTGATCAATATTGACCTACGGGGAAGAAAAGACAAGACGTGAGTCTTTGTTGTCGAACCCAAGCAAAGCAAAGAATTCTGCATCGGTTTGGTGATGGTTATAGATGTTACAGAGCTGAGTTTGTCACTGAAGGATGATTTGTGCAGAGTGGAAAAGCAGATCTAATTTCGTACCAAAACAGCACCGCACCTGTCAGGTTGTATGTGGTATTACAGCTTTGCTCCATTGACTTCAAAAGAACTGGGCTGCAATACCGCACACAACCTGATGACAGGAGTGGTGCTGTTTTTTCTTTTTTTTTTTTTCAAGAAATCAGCTGTTTGTTGAATTCTGGATAACCTTTTAAAGGCAATGCAGTAGGCTTACTTGCAATTCTTTTTTAACCTACCTAATGATATCATTAGGCATGTGCATAACAGAACATTGCAGCAGTTCCATAGCATAGCAGAGCCGAGGCAGTGGGTAGTGTATCTAGGACAATGGTTCCCAACCAGGGTGCCATCAGCTGTTGCAAAACTACAACTGCCAGCATGCCCGGACAGCCATTGGCTGTCCGGGCATGCTGAGAGTTGTAGTTTTGCAACAGTGCATGCTACAAATGTAACCAAACACAAACAACGGTTGTAAAGAATGTAGTTAAAAAAAATTATTTGCTAAATGCATTGCTTTTGTGGACAAATTGCGTGGCTCTCCAGCTATTGCTAGACGACAATCCCCCTCATGCTGGGAGTTGTAGTTTTTGCACCAGCTGGAGAGCTGCGGGTTGAGGAACATTGCCTTAGGCTGTGTCTATCTTATACTGTATGGAGAGGATTAAAGGGGTATTCCAGTAAAAAAAATTATTATTATTTTTTTTTTTTCATATCAACTGGCTTCGGAAAGTTAAACAGATTTGTAAATTACTTCTATTAAAAAATCTTAATCCTTCCGGTACTTATCAGCTGCTGAAGTTGAGTTGTTCTTTTCTGTCTGACAACAGTGCTCTCTGCTGACACCTCTGTCGGTCTCAAGAACTGTCTAGAGCAGGAGAGGTTTGCTATAGGGGATTTGTTCCTACTCTGGACAGTTCCTGAGACTGACAGAGGTGTTAGCAGAGAGCACTGTGGTCAGACAGATAAGGACAACTCAACTTCAGCAGCTGAAAAGTACTGGAAGGATTAAGATTTTTTATAGAAATAATTTACAAATCTGTTCAACTATCTGGAGCCATTTGATATTAAAAAAAAAAAATAGTTTTTTTTACATGAATAGTAATAGCCTAGACTGCCTGTTTTTTTTTTTTTTTTTTTTTTTTTTTCGTTATCGTGATTCTAAATATAGCAGAGTATGTTACCTCTCGAGGGGCTCCGGTCTGCAGGAATTCCTGAAATATGCACTGAGCTTTGCCAGAAAGTTTGTTTCCCAATGGCGTCTTTTTGTAGTCTTCGCAGGCTATCCAGAACTCCAGGTTCTCCTCGCTGAATTCTGTCTTTAGGAAAGTGCGAAAGGCTGACAGCCCATCTATAGGACAGACAAAGGGCAGACATTAAGACAGTGACTTTCACTGTACATTTCCTTCTTGTATGACTCCCTAGCCCAGCATTTTCCAACCTGTGTGCCTCCAGCTGTTGCAAAACTACAACTCCCAGCATGCCCAGACAGCCTCTGGCTGTCTGGGCATGCTGGGAGTTGTAGTTTTGCAATTGCTGGAGGCACCCTGGTTGGGAAACCTTGCTCTATCCCCTTTTAATTGTATGTTTTACTACTACATTACCCTGTGCATATATATATATATATATATATATATATATATATATATAATGTAATATAATATACCATAATGTAATGTAGCATACTGTAATATATCTAAAGTGTTTTAACAAACTGTAAAAATATGTCATTATAATCATTTATTCCACTCTGGATTGTGCGCCAACCTACTGTGCAGCGCTGTACAAAACCGACAATCACCCCTAGGCACTATTCTATCCCTCCCAACACCATACTATCATTTCCCAGGAATGTGCATACAGTAAATCTCACCTTTGCTACTAAGCAGCTGGTGAAAAGATTCTTTCCATTTCATGGCTTCTTTCAGACAGTTTCTGCGGAGAGAGAAGGAAGTTTGCATTGAGTCTACAGCCGGAAATTCCCGGAATCTATAATAATGCAATTTACCGCCAATTCTATATGGCCTCGCATGATGGGTTAGGACTTGTTTCGACAAGACCTACTATTATATATATATATATATATATATATATATATATATATATATATATATATATATATATATATATACATACAGGGGTCAAGTCCTGAGGAAAAAAGTGCAGGAACTCACCCAAGATTTCCACTCAAGGGCCGACCCTGCAGAACTACTACTAATGGGAACTGTGTTCCTGCTGTGGAAAAGTGCAGGGACTCCGTTCCCACGTGTTCCTGCCGGACTTGAGCCCTGTATATATATATATATATATATATATATATATATATATATATATATATTTACATAAAAGGACTTGAGAAACGCCAGAGGGGAATAAAAAATAAATAAATAAATGTATCAATAATAATTCAATTTACTGCAGATTCTATCTCGCCTCGCAAGATAGATTGGGACGCGTATGGACAAGAACTATTGCGATGGACTAAACAGAACGGGATGATAAGAATCGACAGCAGAGCGGACAAGTTATTGGCTACGTTTTAAACCGGGGAGCAGCAGATATCTTGTAAATGAATGCTATGTATATCATTACGTCATTGCACTATTTACAAATGGGAATGAATAAAATAAATAAATAACTAAATCCTTAAATAAATAAACAAACAAATGCAAACAAACAAATAAACAAATATTTATGTTTTATCTGCAATTTCTATTCAACGGAAGTGATACAATAAAATCCTCTCCGTCTGTAACTGCTGATAGAGAATGATACTGCAGTCAAGCTGATACCTATACGGTATATTGGCTTAATGATACATTAACTTGCATTAAAAAAAAAAAATGGCGTCACAATTGTATAGATAAAACATGTCAATTTTCCTTAATGAACTTCGCCGCTTATCTGCTTTATGTTTTATATAGTAATATCTAAACAATTAGAAATTTTCCAAGGCGATCGGATCATCTATTGATCGGATCTTTTAGCTTAGTGTTTCCCAACCAGGGTGCCTCCAGCTGTTGCGAAACTACAACTCCCAGCATGCCTGGACAGCCGTCGGCTGTCCAGGCATGCTGGAAGTTGTAGTTTCGCAACAGCTGGAGGCACCCTGGTTGGGAAACACTTTTAGCTCAATTAATAAAAATAAAATAAAATTGCTGCTTGCATAGTAGGAGTCACTTAAGTCATTTCCTTACCTGTTGTTGTCTTTCTTCTTGTACAAGCTGGTTGGCATGAGCTTGTGCCCAACGTCTACTTTGTGAATGAAGGTGCCAATGGAGGATCGAAGTTCTTTGGCTTTATCGCACAAAAAGGCATCAGGATTAAAGGAGTTCAAATACATCATTGTCCTGTGCAGGGCACTGCTCTGTGTCTTCTCTATTCAGTATCCCTGTAAATCCCTAGCACATGTTTGTGCACCACTGGTTCCCCTGACTGAGGGATCCTGCCTTATATCTGTGTGAGCACAAGGCTCAGCCCCCTGGTAGGAGGATCTGAGCCGAAGATTCACAGGAGGAAAAAAAAAAAAACACAAAAGGTTCAAACCTCCTCCCACGCCTGTTGTGCCAGGGCAGATTGTACCGAGCAGATACCCTACTTTCCGCCATTTATTGCAGCTTTTTTTTGTTGATGGAATTATTAAAAGAAAAATCAGAGCATCACATAACCGGAGAAAAAGAATCGGCAGAATAAAGGCCAACGCTGAACGATAAGAACGTATGAATGCGGGCGCCAAAGGGAAACATTATCAGGGAAAAACATATAGAAAATCATTGCACAACTTAACTTTTAATCTATCTATCTATTAATTCACATCTATCTATTCATCAATATCTATTTATCAATCTATCTATCTCATATTTATCTATTTATCTATCTATCTACATCTTGCTATCATATCAGGGAAAACATATAGAAAATCATTACACAACTTAACTCTTTATCTATCTATCTATATCATCTATCTATGTGTCTATCTCATATCTATCTATCTATATCATCTATCTATGTGTCTATCTCATATCTATCTATCTCATATCTATCCATGTATCTATCTATATCATCTATCTATGTGTCTATCTCATATCTATCTAACTATCTATCTCATATCTATCTATCTATCTTATATCTATTTTTCTATCTCAAATCTATCTATTACATATCTATCTATCTATCTCATATCTATCTATCTATTTAATATCTATCTATCTATCTATCTATCTTATATCTATCTATATATCTATTCATCAATATCTATCTATAAATCTATCTACCCATCTATCTATCCATCCATATCTTTCTATCATATCAGGGAAAACATATAGAAAATCATTACACAACTTAACTCTTTATCTATCTATCTCATATCTATCTATCTATCTATCTATCTATCACATATCTATCTATCTATCTATCTATCTATCTATCTATCCCATATCTATCTACCTATTATCCCATATCTATCTATCTATCACATATCTATCTTATATCTATCTATCTATCCCATATATATCTACCTATTATCCCATATCTATCTATCTATCTATCTATCTCCTATCTATCTATCTATCTATCTATCTATCTATCTATCTATCTATCCCATATCTATCTATCTCATATCTATCTATTTATCTATCCCATATCTATCTATCTATCTATCTATCTAATATCTATCTTATATCAATATATCTATCCCATATCTATCTATCTATTATCCCATATCTATCTATCTATCTCCTATCTATCTATATATCTATCTATCCCATATCTATCTATCTCATATCTATCTATCTATCTATCTATCTATCTATCTAACCAAAGAATAAGTTGGCCAGCACTATTGATTCCAAACTATTATATGGACCTGGCTTACAGGTGCAGGCTGCTGGGCTAAATATACAGCAACAGGAGAATACAGCAGCACACTGCAAGCACAAAGATATAGATACAACATGAGTATATAGATGAAACATGAGTATATAGATAAAACATGAAAAGCTATACAGCTGTAGTGCAACAAATGAAAATATGAAATTATGAAACAGTGAGGTACTTAGCTTGCAAATTTGGCGGCCAAATAGCTTGGACCGTTCCACCACGGTAAGGCGACCTCATATTGGGACGGACCCTACACTATGAATATGCCTCTGTGTGAACAGTTCAGCAGGCATTCCAGGATCTGAAACATCCAAGGCACCTTATATACACCTGATAGAGGTGGGTGGGGTGTAAGAGCCAACATGGAGGTAGCCACTCCCCCGCATGTGTAATACAACCAAAGAATAAGTTGGCCAGCACTATTGATTCCAAACTATTATATGGACCTGGCTTACAGGTGCAGGCTGCTGGGCTAAATATACAGCAACAGGAGAATACAGCAGCACACTGCTAGCACAAAGATATAGATAAAACATGAGTATATAGATGTATCTATGGTTTATCTAGATTTTATCATGATTTATCTATATCTTTGTGCTAGCAGTGTGCTGCTGTATTCTCCTGTTGCTGTATATTTAGCCCAGCAGCCTGCACCTGTAAGCCAGGTCCATATAATAGTTAGGAATCAATAGTGCTGGCCAACTTATTCTTTGGTTGTTTTACACATATGGGGGAGTGGCTACCTCCATGTTGGCTCTTACACCCCACCCACCTCTATCAGGTGTATATAAGGTGCCTTGGATGTTTCAGATCCTGCAATGCCTGCTGTACTGTTCACACGAGGCATATTCATAGTGTAGGGTCCGTCCCAATATGAGGTCACCTTACCGTGGTGGGACGGTCCAAGCTATTTGGCCGCCAAATTTGCAAGCTAAGTACCTCACTGTTTCATAATTTCATATTTTCATTTGTTTAACTACAGCTGTATAGCTTTTCATGTTTTTTCTATATACTCATGTTTCATCTATATATACTCATGTTTTATCTATATCTTTGTGCTTGCAGTGTGCTGATGTATTCTCCTGTTGCTGTATCTATCTATCTATCTATCTATAACATATCTATCACATATCTATCTATCCATCCATATCTATCTATCTATCTATCTCATATCTATCTTTCTATCTATCTATCCCATATCTATCTATCTTTCTATCTATCCCATATCTATCTATCTATCCCATATCTCTCTCTTCTATCTATCCCATATGTATCTATCTATCTATCTTATATCTATCTATCTATCACATATCTATCAATCTATCCATCCATATCTATCTATCTCATATCTATCTATCTATCTATCTATCTATCTATCCCATATCTATCTATCTCATATCCATCTATCTATCTATCTATCTATCTATCTATCTCTTCTATCTATTTATCTAGAAGCATAACTTGTTACCCCTGGACCCCAATGCAAAATCTATACCAGGACCCCTTTTTGTACCATGTGTCATTTATATAACTACTGTATTCTTATGTGACAAAGGATATTGGCCCCCAATTGTAACAGAGCCCAAGTGCAACTGCTACTTCTGCAGCCCCCTATAGTATATACCCTGTTCTGTGTCTATATTATCGATCTATCTATCAATCAATCAATCTACCACCATCAGCCATAACATTAAAATAATATTATGTAGGTAGGTTCACTTGTGCCATCAGACCAGCTCTAAACCATCAAGGCATGAAAGCAAAACACATCTTATGGTATCTAGCTCCAAAATCCAAGGCCAGTGTCATTGCCAAGAAGTGGTGTACCTAAACTGTACAATGTTTCGGTAGGTACCGTACCACATTAACATCCACCTACATGGCAGGTTCCAAGTTTTTTTTCAGCAGAATATTATCCAGAGCATTACAATGTCTCCACCCCCTTGTCTTCTTCCCATAGTACATTATGGTTCTGTCCCAGGTAAATGATGCATGCTCACCCAGCCATCCACATGATTTATGAGAAAGCATTACCCGTCACATGGGGTCACTTTCTTACATTGCTCCGTATTTCAGTTCTGATGTTCTGGTGCCCATTTTTGGCATTTTTGACAGTGGATAAGTCAGTATTGACAGTCTTTAGCAGAAAATGACAAATGAGGCTACTGATGACTATAAGCAAAATCTCTATAAGCAGAAATCTTTATTGGTTACACAAGCAGTACTGTGTGTGCATCACCATTCACATACACTTGGGGCTCAGAATGAGTGCTTGGGTTGCAGAACGTTAGCATGCCCTCAGTGTTCCTTCACCACAATGCCTCTGGTAGCAGCTACATCAGTATAATGAAAAGGAATACTCCATTACCTGTCTACTGTTACTATATATTTGTGCAGTTGGGTGCAGTTGCAATATCTACACCCCCTGTGGCTATGCCACACAAGGAGCACCGCACATGGAGCACCCTGCTGATGCATGACATCATAATATCCATAGAAAACTTTTTACTTAATCAATTATTATTACAATTACATAAAAAATTCTATCAAAAGCCTGTACAAAGCCAAAATGCAATATGAGGAACGAAGGTAGAACAGGAAAATGGAAGTTGGAACCGCGCTGTCAAGGAAGGAGGTCACTAGATCCAAGGCTGTAGTAACATATACTTTTATTCATAGGACATGTGAACACAACGCGTTTTAAAACCAATCCATTTTTTTCATCCGGCATGATCATTCTGGAGCCTCGATGTAATTTATACAGGCTCCAGTATGATCACGCCTGATGAAAAAACTGGATTGGTTTCGAAACACGTTTCGTGCACATGTCCTATGAATAAAAGTATACATTACTACAGCCTTGGTTCTACTGACCTCCTTCCTTGACAGCACGGTTTCAGCTTCCATTTTCCTGTTCTACCTTCGTTCTTCATTGTCTTTATGCTTGCTGGTCAGCGTGGGAAGCCGCTCCAGTCTACCACATCTCTCACACCCGTCTGAGCGTTGTGCCTCTACAGCACCACAGAACCAGGTGAGCGAGTTTCTTACAAGATCTCCACCACTGCATGTTCATCGTTGATTTCACACAGGGAGCGCTCCGTGTTCTTTGGTTTTTGTCTCCATTAAAATGCAATATGGGGCTTGTACAAGGCCAATATAGATAGGTGTAGACAGCTTAAATTTGTAAGGGGCCTGTACTATCTCTGGTATGCCCTACTCTCAGTCTAGGACCTAAACAAAGGTGAAGTCCTAATAAAGGCAACCTTTGCCCCAGGTAATAGTGACCACTGACCCCGATCAGCCATCTAAGGACGATTCCGGATAGATCACCAATAGGCAAAGGACCAGATCCCAATAGTGAAACCATTAAATAAAGTCATCTATTCAAGATGAATGATTGCTGAGGAGTACTATAACAGGCAAGTTGCACAACCCCAAAACAACCACCCAATGCTTAAAAAATAACTGCACAAAAACAACTTAACTAAAAAAAATTGTTTCACTATGAGGGACATTTATCAATGTTTTGCTTATGTATTCTTTTTTTTAGTAATTTTTTCCTTACTTTTTTTTTGCTTATGTGTGACTTATTTATCAACTGGTTTCAGCCTGTTGATAATTTTCTTTCACGTAAGCAATTTTTCCTTTTTTACTTTGGTAGTAGCTTTTTTTGCTCCATGTTTGAGCTGGAGTAAATTTAGTCAATTTTTAACCCTGTTGCGACAGTTTTTTTGCGCAGTTGCAACTGTCGCAGTTAATAAATACCTGACTACCCGTAGTCCATTTTAAAATTATTACTACGTAGTTAATTTTTGGAAAACTTGCTTTTCTCGCTTTCCAGTCAAAATGTCGCACGAAAAATCACGTAGTCGCAGTTGCGACAATTTTGCAACAATTATAGTAAAGAAAACCTGACTAAACCCGTTGATAAATGTCCATAAATGTGCTTATAAATACATGGGTTTCGGTCTCAACACGTTTCTTCTAATAACATAACATAGGTTCATCAGAGGACCAATAAGAAAACAGCCTAGCATCAATATATATAGTATAACAGATCTATAATGTACACTTATCAGAGTGTCTCTTACTTAAAAAGATGCATATAAAGATAATAAGTGCCCATAATGTTCTTTGAGGGGATCTGATATCTGTCACCTTGCCCAGGCCAGGGCCTCAGGTCTAATATAACAAGAAATAATACATTTGTATATTTCACCAATTAAAATACACAGTCCTGAAGAGGTACATCAGGGCCCCAAAAATACAAATATGTACCCCATCAAAGATTCATACAACACCGAAGTTATAGTGGCTGTAATGCAGCCATATGCATGCTGTCTTGCTGTAAGAATTACATAACTATTTTACATTATGTAAGTAAGTTGGCATAGACATAAAGCTATCACTGTATCTAACATTTTGTTTTCGATCAGTAATATCTGACATCACCATGATGATTTCTAGATGAGAATAATCTACTGTGAAATTGGGCTCTCTAGTCCCTAAACTAGTGGGACCAGTATAGAAATGACTAGTTATACCAAAGAGCAGGCTTCAAATCTAACTATGACAATATCAAAAAATCCAGCAAAAATATGGTGACTACTATCTGCAAGAAAGCAACGAAACCAAAACATAAGGAATGTGTAAAACCCCAGTTGTCAAAAATTTGAATAACTCATTTTTAAAACGTTCCGTCCATTTGAACAATTGTCACATCATGGTAACTCAGATCAAATACTCCAGTGTCTATAGTAATGACGTCAGAGGGTAAGCAGGTCAGTGGTGGTCGCTTTCATGAAGGGATTAAGAAAAATTGATCTGATTGATTTTACATGTTTCGGGATGACGCACACACTGGTGCACTGATACTCAACATTCTCATGTAAAGGACGTTATACTGTACTCACCACTGCTGCCATTAGCATAGCTAACAGGTAAAAACAGCTTATGCCACTAGATAAGGCTAAGGACAATGGGAAGTCCCTTTGTCCTTTGTCCTCCTTTCACTTTGTCTTTATTTTAGAACATGTTTATTTGCATTCCTGCATTTGTCTCCGATGTGTATGAGAACAGAGACAGCCCACTTGGTGGTCTGTTGAAGAAACTCCAAGAAAAACAATCTCATCTGGCATGTCCTAACATGATCTGCCAATAGACCACTGCCAGTCTCTGATATCTAGGAGGAATTGTATAGATTGTGTCTGCAAAATGAGAATCACAATGAGAGCCAACACATACAATTACAGAAAGACATAAGCACATAATAACGCTGTGATAATTTACCATCTCTCTCTCTCTCTCTCTCTCTCTCTCTCTCTCTCTCTCTCTCTCTCTCTCTCTCTCAACCAGGGTGCTTCCAGCTGTTGCAAAAAAAACACCAATACCAGTTTAGCAACAGCTGGAGCCACCCTGGTCAACAGAATGCTGACTTATCACTGTCAAATCGATGCCAACAAACAAAGAACCTCCAGAGAAAAGGGCTGGATTACAAAGGGTGCTTGGAGCCAGGTAAAAGTATTGCACATTTATTACCCACAATGCTTGTGCAAAGAAGCAAAAATGCAGTTACATTGGGTGATCCAGGGGCGTACCTAGAGCATTTGGCACCAATTTTCATGGCCAATAATACTGGTATACAAGGAGTAAATATATACCACCACTCAATAACTGGATAATACCGCCATACTGTACTGAATAAAACCACCATACACAGACCACTATACTATAAAGGATCTGTATACAATATAAGTGATTATATACAGGACCATATGGCGGTAGATATCATCTGTACACAGGATGTGTATACCATATAAGCGATTACAGTTACATTTTGGGACTCACAATTACGTCTTTTCTGATCAGCGGCGTCCTCTTTCCTTTTCTTCTCTGTCCGGATAACATCTGCAGGAAAAACATGTCAGACTCTGCATATATTCAGTGCCCTCCTCTACACAATCTTCCCATCTATAGACCCACAAACTGTAATAATGCCCTCCTTGGTGTCCTGCACAATAAAAGGGCATGTAGGTAGGTAGCCAGGTAAATAGGTAACTAGGTAGGTAGATCAGGAAGCCAGATATGTAGGTAGGTGACATTTTAGGTAGGTAGGGGGCTAGCTAGGTAGTACGGCAGCCATGTATGAAGGCCAGGTTTGTACATAAGGAAAACAAGGAGCCTCCATGGAGGTGGCGGACATCAGGAGGCGTTGGACACACTCGGAGTGTAAAATCAGCTTTAATCACCCATCATGCAACGCGTTTCACAGATTATCTGCTTCATCAGGCAGGTTTGTACATAGTTAGGTAGCTGGGTATGTAGGTAAGTCGTTAGGCATCCAGGTATAAAGTTAGGTAGCCCCCTTCCCTGTAGGTATAGGCAGCAGAGTTAACCCCTCCCCTTCCCTGTAGGTATAGACAGCAGAATTAACACCCCTCCCCTAAAGGTATAGGCAGCAGAGTTAGCCCCCCCACCCTTCTCCATAGGTATAGGCAGCAGAGTTAAACCCCCTTCCCAATAGGTATAGGAACAGAGTTAACCCCCCTTTCTCTTTAGGTATAGGCAGCAGAGTCCCCCCACCCCTTTCCCCATACGTATAGACAAAATTACACCCCCCTCCTCCATTCCCCATAGGTATAGGCAGAGTTCCCCTCCCCCTCTTCCCCATTGGTATAGGCAGAGTTACCAGCCCCCCCATCTTCCCCACTGTCATAGGCAAAGTTACCCCACCCCCCTTTCCTCCCCTTTCCCCATAGGTATAGTTACCGCCCCCCCTCTTTCCCATATGTATAAGCAGGTACACCATCCCCTCTTTCCCTTTGGTATATGCAGTGTTACCCCCCCCCCCTTTCCCATAGGTATATGCAGTTACAGCCCCCCTCTTTCCTATAGGTATATGCAGAGTTACACCCCCCTCTTCCTCATAGGTATATGCAGAGTTACACCCTCCTCTTCCCCATAGGTATATGCAGAGTAACCCCCCCTCCCCCTCTTTCCCATAGGTATATGTAGTTACACCCCCCTCTTTCCCATAGGTATATGCAGAGTAACCCCCCTCCCCCTCTTTCCCATAGGTACATGTAGTTACACCCCACTCTTTCCCATAGGTATATGCAGTTACCCCCCCCCCTCTTTCCCATAGGTATATGCAGTTACATCTCCCCTCTTTCCCCATAGGTATATGCAGAGTTACACCCCCCCTCTTCCCCATAGGTATATGCAGAGTAACCCCACCTTCCCCATAGGTATATGCAGAGTAACCCCCTTCTTCCCCATAGGTATATGCAGAGTAACCCCCCTCTTCCCCACATGTATATGGAGAGTACCCCCCCTCTTTCCCATAGGTATATGCAGAGTATCCCCCTCTTCCCCATAGGTATATGCAGAGTAACCCCCCTCTTCCCCATAAGTATATGCAGAGCAACCCCCCCCCTCTTCCCCATAATACCTCTGCAGAGTAACCCCCCCAGGTATATGCAGAGTAACCCCCCTCTTCCCCATAGGTATATGCAGAGTAAACCCCCCTCTTCCCCATAATACCTATGCAGAGTAACCCCCCCCAGGTATATGCAGAGTAACCCCCCTCTTCTCCATAGGTATATGCAGAGTAACCTCCCCCAGGTATATGCAGAGTAACCCCCCCCCCCCCTCTTCCCCATAGGTATATGCAGAGTAACCCAACATACCCCCCCCAGATATATGCAGAGTAACCCCCCCCCCCTCCCCCATAGGTATATACAGAGTTGAGGGGAAAAAAAGGATGCTCACCTGATATCCCACGCAGCGATCTCCTCAGCAGCAGGGGCATGCGTCTTCTCCCCTTCACAGTACAGGCGCCGGATGAGTGACGTCACTGGCGCCTGTACTGCGTGCTGCGTGGGGGCGGAGGTCACGTCTCCTTTGTGTAAGCTGCAGATGCGGCTCACACAGAGGGGACGCCTTCTCCTGTATGTGCATGTATCGCGCATACGGGAGAAGGCAGCGCTGTTTGCTGGGGATCTGGGACAAGTGTCCTGGACCTCAGTAGTGGCAGCAGGTCAGTCCGCCCCTGGCACCCCCCTTGTGAGGGGCACCCGGGGCGGGATGCCCCCCCTTGATACGCCACTGGGGTGATCACACCATAGATCTGTAATTCAAGCCAACTGTTTGTCGGCTGCCCATTGCCCAGTGTAAAATGGGAGATGAACTGCAAACAATAATGAATTAGGACACCCACACAAGCCAACTAGCTTTGATGCACCCGTTTACTCCCAACAATTGGCCACTGGTCCTGTCAGGACTAAAGGACACTGATCAATTTGTATATAGTCGATCGTCCCTAGTAAATAGATAACAATCTCCCCATGTAAAAGGATTCTTATGTATAACTTTAAATAGATTTCCACAAATGTTCAGGCTGATACATTTGTCATTGCTGTACATATACATTTTCTTATTGCTTATCTCAATAAATGTAAAACACTCGAGAGGTTGAACAAAAATTCCTATCTATTAGGCATAGGTGACTTTTTGATAGTAAGGCTAGAGCAATCATTTTTGGAGGAGCTTGAAGGAAACTTATGCAGATGTTGTTATTGAACCCAACACCTCAGTACTGCAAGGAAACCATGCTAACTACTGAGGCACAATGTTGCTATATTATTTAGACATGGAATACTTAACTAAGTTCATACTGCATTGCGTTCTGACCCTTTCTGGGTCTGGTTTTTTTTTTGGGCCGCCAAACGGATCCAGAATGGCTTGGAGCACAATTGACACCATCAGGTCCAGGCAGGTCCAGATGGATGCCATTGAACGTGGTCCATCAGGGATCTAGAATGTTATTGTATTTTATCGAATTGAGCGAGGAAAAAAATAGCACATGCAGTATTTTTTTCTTCGCTCATCTTCCATAGTTCCTACAGACTGGCCAATGGAGCTCCATTTAACAGGGCACAGCGGTCATGTGAACGAGCCCTTAGCAGATCCCATTGGTGTGTTGAACCAACTTGAGTCATTTTCTCTATCTAGATTGTAGAGTTGAAGAAGTTGTTTTTGCAGTGTTGTCCTTTAGCTTCAGACATCTACCAGTATCAGTCTAGTCCACAGACCACTGGTGGACATGAAGCCTTCATTTCATTGTTAGTGCAGGGAATTTCCTATAGGTCTTGTAGCAAAATCAAGCCAATCCGATCCTGATATTACCTTAGGCAACTTCCACATATGACTTAATATTTAAAGTGGCTCAAAACTGCATCATCAGATCATAAAATTATTGCAAAATGACAGTTCAATCCATTTGGATCACAAGGAACATTAAGGTGTTAATGTGCTGTCACATATACCTGTAAGCTTGTGACATCAAACAAGTGTCTAATCATGAGAAGAATAATGATGTTCAGTACATACAGAATACTGTGCTGCTTGGTTTGTGTAACAATCTCTATTTCCATTCTTAGAAATGATGAAATGCCAAATAAGTTGTGCGTTTTTGGGTCATCCAGCCTGAAGCTCTTTCCTGTAATTAAGCCTCCAATTGATCTGTTAACTGATGACGTCTGGGATCTCTCTATCTATCTAACAATGGCCAGCGGCTCTGAAAACCATCTCTGTGTATGCAAGTAAACTGGTAAATGGAGCAAGGGATGAAACATCAGCTGTTACATAACATTAATGTGTCCTAATATGATGGAGATGTCTGACTGCAAAAGTGCGCAGTGACACATCCTCCATACAGATGCATAATTGGCGTCACACAAGGTGAAATTTACCTCCCCCAATTATAGATGAGTGCACATAGAGGGCAAAGTATGTAATTTCTGCTTCAATAACCATTGAATGAACGATCGTTGTTTCATAGACATGGCCATACATATTTATGTCCATGTTGGCCATCAGAGGTGTAACTTGAAGATGCAGGGCTCTAGTGCAAAATCTGCCAACTATAATAATTCATTTATGATACAATGGCTTAGGTTACAATATTTTAACATACAATGGTTATTTCTGGACCATTATAACTTGAAACCAGACTCAACATACAATGCTACGGACAGTCCAGATCTGCAGAACTTTAGGACACTGTGTGTACTGTACAGGACTCTGAAGAAGCTCCTGTCCTCTACATAGACAGTGATTTACAGCTCCCAGCAGATCTTTCTTACTTTTATATGTAATGACTTGCTTTATCTGGATTAGTTTTCTCTTATAATTTTTCTTTAATCCTCACTTTTTCCTATTTTTGGATGACATTTTGGGGCTTCAGAACCAATTACCAGGTTTTCATAGAGTTATGGTCTCAACATACAGTACAATGGTTTCAACATACAATGGTCATCCTGGAACCAATTGATATTGTAACTTGAGGGACCACTGTCCTGATCTCCTTAAAGGAGTACTTGGATAAGGATAGGGTATAAGTTTCAGACCGCGGGGGGTCTGACCTCTGGGGGCCCTTGCGATCTCCCGTATGTGGCCCCGGCAGTCAGTGGCAAGGGAAGTGTCCGAGCACCGCATGAAGCGGCAGCCGACACGCCCCCTCAATACATCTCTATGGGAGACCCGGAGTGCTGCATTCGGCAGTCTCCACCTCTGCCATAGAAATGTATTGAGGGGGCATGTCGGCCGCCGCATCAATTGGTGGTCGAATCGTGCAATTTCAACAAAAAGCTGAGGGCCCTGTACTATATTTCGCGGGGGGGGGGGGGGGGGGCAGCAGTCGGACCCCCCGTGGTCTGAAACTTATCCCCTAGGATAGGGGATAAGTTTTCATTTCCTGAAGTACTCCTTTAATAAGAAAGAGAGACCCTTATGAGTCCCTCAGGCTCCTGGGCCTGGATGAAACCGCTGTTACAGTCTTTCCACCAGCCATACATGACCAATGGCTCTCCTCAGGACCGTAACCCTCCCAGATGACCAAAAAAAATGTGTTTGCCTCTCACAGCTTTTGTCGCAAGAATCTGTTTAACTTTGTAGATGTCAGAACAGCCGGAGACAGTTGTGGGGACAAAATTCTTCTGAGAGAACCGGTTTATGACAATAGGCTTGAGGAGAGAGACATGGAAGGAATTGGGAATACGTAATGTAGCAGGTAGATGGAGTTTGTAGGAGACAGGATGGATTTTTTGTAGAATCTGGAAGGGACCAAGGTAGCGGGGACCGAGCTTGTAACAAGGGATCTTGAAGCGGATTTACTTGGATGAAAGCCACACCATGTCACCAGGAGAGAAGGACGGAGGAGGTCTTCTACTTTTATCCGCTTGCGCCTTCATGCATGAAGAAGCCTGGGATAATGACTGTCGAGTCTGTTGGCGGATGGTGGAGAAATCAAGGACCAGCTCATCAACAGCAGGCACACTGGCGGAGACTGGGAGAGGAAGAAAAGAACGGAGATGGAGTCCGTAGACAACAAAAAAGGGGGACGACCTTGTGGACTCGGAATCCTTATGATTATATGAGAATTCAGCCCAGGGGAGAAGGTCGACCCAATCATCTTGGCGAGCTGAAACAAAATGTCGAAGATAAGTCTCAAGGATTTGATTAACCCTCTCCACCTGACTCTTGGACTGAGGGTAGTAGGCCGAGGAGAAGTCCAGATTGATGTCCAGATGGTTACAAAGAGCTTGCCAGAACTTAGAGACAAACTGCACACCTCGATCCAAAACAATATGCTGAGGAAGACCATGTAAACGAAAGACATGTAACAAGAAGTACTTCGCCAGTTGCAGGGCAGGAGGAAGACCTGGTAGAGGAAAGGAAAACCGATCTACAACGACACAGATGACAGTGTTATTATGAGATGGTGGCAAATCGGTGATGAAATCCATGACGATATGGGACCAGGGAGTCCCTGGAATGGGTAAAGGCTGTAAGAGTCGTGCAGGTCTCTGTCAAGGAGTTTTGTCACGGGCACATGTTTCACAGGACCGAACAAAATCAGAAACATCACGGTCATGATGGAGCCACCAGTAGTGCCAGCAAATAAGAAGTAGAGTCTTGTGTATTCCAGAATGTCCTGCTGTCAAGGAGGAATGACCCCATTTCAGGACCTTGCGTCTCAATCTGGCAGGCACAAAAGATTTTCCCGGAGGAACTTGCTGAATCTCGGCAGGAATCGAACCATCAGGAGGAATAATATGCCTAGGCATGGAGTCCAAACCAATGATGTCAGAGGACCTGGAGAGAGCATCAGCCCTGATGTTCTTGTCTGCTAGAAGTTGAACCTAGAAAAGAACAGTTACCATCTTGCCTGGCGGGGGGTTCAAACGCTGAGCAGATTCAAGGTATAGAAGATTCTTATGGTCGGAGTAGATGCTGACCGGGTGAGAAGAACCTTCCAATAAATGTCGCCATTCCTCCAAAGCTAGCTTGATAGCAAGGAGTTTATGATCTCCAATGGAGTAATTCCTCTCAGCAGGAGAGAATGTCCTGGAGAAGAACCCACAAGTTACACTCTTGCCCTTGGGGTTTTTCTGAGTGAGAATGGCACCAGCTCCAATAGATGAAGCATCAACCTCAAAAGCGAAGGGCCTCTCCGGATCAGGTCTTGTAAGCACAGGAGCAGAGGCAAACGCAGACTTAAACGGGAGAAGGCCTCTTCAGCCTCTTGAGGCCAAGATTTAGGATTAGATGCCTTCTTAGTGAGAGCCACAATAGGAGCAACCAAGGATGAAAAATGGGGGCTAATAGTTAGTGAATCCAAGAAAGTGTTGAATAGCACGTAGGCCTGTAGGACGAGGCCAATCCAATACTGCAGACAACTTATCTGGATCCATCTGCAGGTCCTGAAGAGAGACAATGTAGCCAAGAAACGGAAGACAAAATTTTTCGAACAGGCATTTCTCCAGTTTGGCGTGGCGTAGAGATGGTTCTTCCATAGTCGCTGAAGAACCAGACAAACATGAGAACGATGCTCCTCTAGGTTGGAAGAGAAGATCAGGATGTCATCTAGGTATATGACAACACAGGTGTAGAGAAGATCACGGAAGATATCATTGACAAACTCTTGAAAAACGTCTGGAGCATTGCAGAAACCAAAAGGCATTACAAGACACTTAAAATGTCCGTCACGAGTTTTAAAGGCCATTTTCCATTCATCTCCCTTGTGGATACGAATGAGGTTATGCGCACTGCTTAAGTCCAACTTGGAGAAGACCTTGACACCATGTAGACGGTCAAAAAGTTCTTAGATAAAGAGGTAGAGCGTAACGGTTCTTGACCATGATTTTGTTAAGTCCCCTGTAGTCAATACATGGATGGAGTGAGCCATCCTTCTTCCCTACAAAGAAGAAACCTGCTCCAGCAGGAGAAGAGGACTTACGGATATTTTTGGAGATTCTCCTGGATATACTCAGCCATGGCTTTGGTCTCAGGAACTGATAGAGGGTATATCCTTCCACGAGGAGGAGTGGTACCAGTCAGAAGAGCAATAAGGGCAGTCGTAAGGACGATGTGGAGGCAGAGACAGCATGTTTCTTTTGTCCATTAACAGTGGAGATGAACAAGGGCTTGGCAAGCCGAGTAAGGGGAAGATGGTACATGTGGACTAAAGCCGCATCAATAAAGTCACCTGCTGATCCAGAATCCAAAAATGCTGTAGCTCTGAAGGAAGACTTGACTGAAGCGAAGACTTGCAACGGAATAGTAAAGCATGGAGAGGTAGTTTTCAGACCCAGGGATGCCTCTCACATGCACCCTAGGTGCGGGCGAACTGTACAGTCCTTGAGAAAGTGCTCTGGGCTAGCACAATACAAACCCAAATTCTCATTGTCTCATCGTGATCTCTCCTGTTGTGTTAGACAGGAACGATCCACTTGCATAGCCTCTTTGGCAAGAGGCGCAGGAAACTGAAGTGGTGGATGTTGAAACATGGGTGTCAGGCAGGCAGGTTCCCTCTCTAAGCGCAGTTCCTGTTGTCTTAACATCAATGCATTTGGCCAAGTGGATACGTTCTGTCAAAGAAGATGGAGGATCACGTGCTGCAAGGGCATCTTTAATCCTGCTTGACAGTCCTTTTTTGAATGTGGCACAAAAGGCCTCATCATTCCAGGCAAGTTCAGAGGCTAGATTGCGGAATTGAACCGCGTAGTCACCAATGGTAGACTTCGCTTGATAGAGGTTTAGCAACGCCGTTCCTCAAAGACACTAGGAAATTCTGCCTAGAAGGCCGACAAATTGGAGGATACTGGATCACCACAGTCCCAAATGGATGTAGCCCAAGCCAGAGCTTTTCCGGACAGTAGACTAATGACATAGGTCACCTTCGTACGTTCCATCGCTAACAGTTCAGACATGAGCTCCAAGTGCATGGAGCACTGTGTAGCAAAGCCTCTGCATGACTTGGAATCCCCATCATACTTGGGAGGTAAATGCAGGCGTAGCTGGGAGCCAGAAGGGATCCATGACCTTATTGTAACACTCACGTTTCAGAAGACAGGAACACCGGTGGATGTGGATCCACTGGACCTGTGTGGCAGATGACTTGGAACGTACCAGGGAGCGGAGTCTAAGGTGCCGCTGGTTTTCACCAGAGCCCGGCGCAAAGCGGGATGGATTTGCTGTGGCAGTCGGCACCCAGGTCGCTACCCCTGGCACGGCTTGACCACACAGGCAGCTGAGGAGATGAGAGGCACAGGAGGGATAAGGCAGCTCGTAGTTTGGATAGCAGAAGGTCAGGGCAGGTGGCACAGTGGTGTAGTCAAGAAGTAGCAGGAGTTCAGTAGGCAAGCGGCAGAGAAGCAAGGTCAAAGTCACAAAGTAAGGGATCAGATACACGGCAAGGCAATACTGAGGAACGCTTTCTCTAAGGCACAAGGCAACAAAGATCCGGCAGGGGAGTGAGGAGAGTGGAGGAATTTATAAATGAGCCACAGGTGAATTACACTAATGAGCATACTGGCCCTTCAAATCTTGGGGACCTAGGGGACAGGGACACGCGCGCCGGAGTAGAGAGGCAGAGGTTGAGACAGGAGAAACACCCGGAGAGTGATGGACTGGGGCTCACATGCGGGCGCGTCCTGCGATGTGAGTCCCAGCTCCGTCGGCAGCAGCAGGTAAGGGGACCATGCGCTCACGGCCAGCGTGTGGGCTGGAGCGCATAATGTAACAATAACTTGTCATTGGTTGCCTAAAACATTTGTTGATTGTTAAATTTCATGAAGGATGATCATTTTGGTTGAAATTGTCCACCTAAGTCCTCTTAAATCCAAGTGTATAGGCACATTAACCCCTTAACGACATGCGCCATAAATGTACGGCACTGTATACTGTCACTTAGCGCACAGCGCCGTACATTTACGGCACGGCTGTGATGCGAGCGCAGGAGATGCGCTCGCTTAATTCCCGGAGGGTTCCGGCGGCTGTCAGCAGCTGCGGACCCGCCGGTAATGGCAGACATCAGCGATCGCACTGATGTCTGCCATTAACCCCTCAGATGCCGTGATCAATACAGATCAGGGCATCTGCGACAGTGCGGCATTTATGATGGCTGATCTGATCGCACTGCAGCGGGGATCAGATCAGCCAAGATGGCGGATGGAGGTCTCCTCACCTCCCTCCGTCCATCTCCTGGAGTCTTCTGCACTGATCTGCCTTTCAACAGACCAGAGCAGAAGATCGCCGATAATACTGATCAGTGCTATGGCCTATACATAGCACTGAACAGTATTAGCAATCTAATGATTGCTATAAGTAGTCCCCTATGGGTACTGAAAAAGTGTAAAATAAATGTAAAATAAAGTTTTTAAAAAAGTTTAAAAAAATTAGAAAAATCCCCTCCCCCAATATAGTTTTAAATCATCCCTTTTCCCCATATTAATACAAAAAAACTTAAAAATACAATAAATAATAAACATATTTTGTATCACCGCGTGCGTAAATGTCTGAACTATAAATATATAATGTTAATGATCCCGTACGGCGAGCGTCGTTAACGTAAAAAAAGAAAATCGAAAATTTGGGGAATGGTAAATATTGCAATGCACTATATCTATTTATCAGTGGGTATGTAGTTTAAAGTGCTGCTTTATACAGCAACTCACCAATGACGTCTTCTCCAATTTGCTTTTGTTGCCTTCTCTTCTCCATCTGGTCCGCGCCATCATTACGATTTCTTCCACACACAATTCTTCACCGTTAAACCTACAAAACAAACCTATTAGGCTCGACATGGGTTACAGAGGGGTGTAGAGGAGTGTACATGAATGAAAGAGGGGTGTAGAGGAGTGTACATGGGTGACAGATAGGTGTAGAGGAGTGTACATGGGTGACAGAGGGGTGTAGAGGAGTGTACATGGGTGACAAAGGGGTATAGAGGAGAGTACAGAGGGGTGTAGAGGAGTGTACATGGGTGTGGGCTGCGGGAATCGTAATGTCATGGCCATGCCCTCCCATGATGTCACACCACGCCCCTCAATGCAAGTCTATAGGAGGGGGCGTGGTATCTACCCCTCCCAAACACTTGCATTGAGGGGGCGTGGCATGACATCATGACAAAATGTTCCGAACGCTGGGGCAGTGGAGTACCCCTTTAAGTATTATAAGGTCATAAAAGTGTAACAGTTACTGATATTAGATTTGTTAAAAGATTAAGGTGAACATGGAAGTGTGCTAATAAATGAAAGACAATTAGACATTTGGATTTTTTGCTATGGGTAATCTGAAAATTAGACTTATTCCTAATGGGTGAATATATTTAAGCAATATATTACGATACTTTTACAGAATATCCAGTGTTAAGCAAATTATGTTGAGCTCATAAAGCCGTGCCTTAGTTTATGACCTCACTGGCAGCCAAGCATCTTTAATATGCTGGGCAGGGACATGCACACATTGACAAGAAAGGGGGCTTGAGCCCCTGACCTTATGACACTGGGCAGTGGGGCATAATTATGTGAGCATTTAAATAATTAATTATGAGAAGCGCCCTTTATTCACTTCAGGCCCTGCCCCCCAAAATGTGTGTGCACGTCCCTGGTGCTGGGCGTAAACCATGTTTGTAGCTATAGGGTGATGCAGAGCGCGCATGCTGATACCTGCAGAAACGGACCATGGTAGGTGGAAGTCCTGTTACAGATTTGGGATTGAGCCCCAAGAGTTTCATGTCTAGTCCTTTTTTCGTCATAGGGAACAGGCTACTACTCTGCATGACTAATATTAACCTCTTTGAGCTGCAGAACGATCAGTTGTTCCTATTGGGAAATACATTTTAAATCATTTTGCAATATTCCAACCAAGACTTTTCTCTACATAGGGAACAATAGAGACTGAGTTATAGCTGTGATTTCACCACAATTCATGACCAAACTTTACGTGGCCAAACCTTATGCCACGTACTACAATTGACCATACCATAGAAAAGTGGGAACTCTCATAGGGAAGCAAAAGTTTTGTACATGATGTTTCATAACAGGAAATAAAGCCAATAGGGAATAATGCATTTTAAAGAACTTACCGTAACTTATATAACATGGTTATAGCCTCAGAGGTTGTACCTTATTGAGCAACTACCAACCACCTGTAGCATGGATTTGGGGTAAATCTGCGGTCTCTGTGGTTTGGTACACCATGTCCTTTTCAGCACCAAGACTGTGAGCACGCAGCCATACAGATTGTTACCAATATCATATGCAGCCATCGTTTGCCCCAATTTAGCACATTTGCTTCAGGCGTTTTGGCTCTGAAGATCCTTCATGATAACAAAGCACAATGGAGTTTCTTTATACCTCTATAAATAAATTATTGCCTTACGGAGAAATCACATGTAAAAAATAGACTTTGATAATAATAATACTTATTTTTGCAGGCTCATCTATCATTGGCAATTTCGTGATAATTTTTGTTTTACTCCGAAGTATAAACCAGAGGCAGCTAATACGTGGAAAATTGTCGCCCACCTATGCAATCTTGTATAGAATATATGAAGACCATGGAGGACAGGCCAAAGTTCATCCGTGTTACATAAGTAGATATTATCTATTGTGTATGAAAGGAAATGTACCGTAAAAGGTGAACTTACACTGCCTGATGTTGCTGCTTCTGGCTACAGTGTAAAATGACATGTAGTACAATTATGTAACTACATGGCACATGTTTAAGTATTCATCAGTTGTTTTAATCCCTTAAGGACCAAGCCATTTTTCACCTTAAGGACCAGGTCAATTTTTGTTTTTTCACTTTCGTTTTTTTCCTCCTCTCCTTCTAAAAATCATACCGCTTTAAATTTTGCACCTACAGACCAATATAAGGTCTTGTTTTTTTTGCGCCACTAAATGTACTTTGTGATGACATCTATCATATAATAACAAAATGTACCACAAAATCTAAAAATATATATTTGTGGGGTGAAATTGAAAATAAAATGCCATTTTGTAAATTTTGGGGGCTTCTATTTCTACACAGTGCAATTTTCGGTAAAATTTACACCTTATCTTTATTCTGTAGGTCCATACGGTTACAAGGATACCCAATTTATGTAGGTTTTATTTTATTTTACTACTTTTAAAAAATACTAACTACATGCATCAAAATTTTTATGTTCAAAATTGTCATCTTCTGACCCCTTCTTTTTTACTTTTCCGCATACGGGGCTATATGAGGGCTAATTTTTTGCACCGTGGTCTGTAGTTTTTATTTGTATCATTTTGTTTTGATGAGACTTTTTGATCGCTTTTTATTCGTTTTTATGGTTTATGAAATGACCAAAAATGCACAATTTTGGACTTTGGTATTTTTTTACGTGTACGCCATTGACCGTGCTGTTCAGACATTTACGCACGCGGTGATACCACATATGATTATTTTTAGGCTTTGAGCAGCAGATTGCCGAACAGACGACAAAGAAGCAGGTGAGGACCCTCTTGTCATCCGGTAAGTTGATCGGGACATCACGATTTTGTTGCGATAGTCCCGATCAGCTCTGCTGAGCTGCCGGGATAGTTCAAATTTCATTTTAGATTCCACGATCAACTTTGATCGTGGCGTCAAAAGGGTTAATGCCGGGCATCGGCCCGATCAGCGGTGCCCGGCATTAGCCGTGGGTTTTGGCTGCCCGAACCAACCGGGGCCTATCGGATTTAACCCGTTCTCCCTGGTGAGAATAGTTTAAACCCGGTAAACGGGACCAGGGCGTACATGTACGCCCTTGGTCCTTAAGTACAAGGGCTTGAGGGCGTACCTGTATGCCCTTGGTTCTGGACAGGTTAAAGGGTTTTTGGGGGGCTTTTTTATTGAAGGTCTATCCTTAGAATAGACCATCAATATCTGATCAAGGGGGGTCAGACACTCGGCACCCCCATAGATCAGCTGTTTGCCTGCTCGTGCTGACGTGAGAGCTGCAGTAACCTAGTTTGGCCACTACACATTGTAAGGTGCTATCTGCTTCCTGCTCTATTCACGTTTTTTATGAGGGCACCATGGCATTGGAATTGATTGGCAGGATATCTGGTCTTGGCATCTCAACAATCATATGTGCATGGCCTATCCAAAGTAAAAATCTCTGAAAACCTCTTTAAAAGGTGCTCATACACTTTCAATGTTTGCTAAACTTACGTTTGTAAGACAGTTATCGTCCCAACCTCCTCATACACATTGACATTCAACACGGGTGAACATTTATGTGTTGTCCATGCCTTTACCAGACAACTTTGATGCTGGCCACTGTTTAGGGTGCATAGCGGCATTCCGTTTTCCACACAGATAATGTCAGTGGAGAGAAGGGTTAGGCATATTGGATTTTTTTCTGCCCAACCCTTCTCTCCACCGACATCATCTAGAAAATCGAAAGGCCACTATACATGTGAGACAGTTGCCAGCGCTGCCTGGCTTTGTCTTACCTCTCCCTATAGACAAAACACAAACGTTTCCTGTCACAAATGTTGATGTTTATGGGGAGGTAAGGAGCGAAAAATTTCTGTAAAGAATCGAGAGGTCGTGGAACCTTAGAGAGTCAGCTAAAGCTGCTAAAGGTGGAGGTTTGGCCAACTTTAGTATAAAGTGTTTGGGCACCTTATAGAGAAGAGGGATAGATGGTTTGAGATAATTTAAGTAGTGATAGGTTCAATTTCATTTAAAATTAATAATATATACTATTAAAAATCCAGGTGGTTTTTTGGAGTGTGGTAGGAAACCATACAAACACAAAGAGGGCATACAGACTTCATGCAGCTGCTGCCCTGATTGGATTTGAACCCCAAATTCCAGCACTCACTGCTGACCATCCCACAGGCAACTCCCATCATTCCAAAACAGAGACAGTGAGTTAATGATACAGTACGTCATCTGTGTAGAATGATAACAGCAATGTTTGCATTTCAGTTAATAGGGAATCCTCCATTTCCTGTATAATAAAAGAAGGACCCTTTAAGATCATCTTCTATGATAATTCCAAAGAAACCCATTTTGTCTCTAAACATATTTAAGATCTAATAGTCACCATAAGGAACTATATCCAATAGATGCGAACAGTCTTAGTCTGGGTACACACAAAGTATTCTGATGAGTATTTGGGAGTAGGTCCAGAGACAGAAAAAAGGGCAAATCATTTCATTATAGTCTTTTAACCTGTTGATTCTACTCCTGGTTTTTGGCAAAAAATGCTGACCAAAATACAATGTGTGAATCCAGCTTAAGGCTGACACCATCTATTAGGTGAGTGCTGGCAGCTTTACTAGGCCACCTAATATCCTGGACCAGTTCCAGCTATGTCCACTACTTTTTGCCAGGATCGGCTTTTCATGTTTTCTCCTGCTGTAGATGAATTGAAAACAATGGTCCTCTTCTATGTTGTATCATAGTGTGCAGGATAATTCCAATATCCTGCCAGTTTGAACAATGGTGATAGCTGGATTTCTAAGGATTGAACCTGTTTTCAAGACAATTCATAGAAATTGCTGCCTATTTATTTATCCTTAACCAGTATTTCTTGAGAAAATCTGTGTGGTTGTGTACATAATAACATAACGGTCATGTGAACATTGAGGTGGCACCATCTATATTAATCTTGTGAATAAGTCAGTTATAGACAGATTGTAATGCCCTAAAGGGTGTGGACCCGATGTGCCATCTACAAGTTTAATTTTGGGCCAAACTTAGGGGAGGAGATTAAGTATTCTCC
Source organism: Hyla sarda (assembly GCF_029499605.1). Taxonomy (NCBI): domain Eukaryota; kingdom Metazoa; phylum Chordata; class Amphibia; order Anura; family Hylidae; genus Hyla; species Hyla sarda. The sequence goes on along the minus strand of NC_079195.1, from coordinate 189,568,958 downwards.
TGGTTTTTACTTTTTAACCTGCTCCAGGATGCAAAAGCTGGACTTCAGCTGTTGGGCGACAACAGATCCCTTTTGCAGGAGTTGTCCTGGTAAGCAAGTGGTGGTAAGCAAACCAAAACACCCTGGAGCCAAGCACCAGGAATGCAGGCAGGTGAGGTAGGCTGATGTTGCAGATGGAGACAGTGTAGGGGTCAGGTTCTCTATGTAATAAAATAAAAGCAATTGTACTATTGTAGTACATCAGATTACTGTATTTTAAAATGTTGTGCTGCTACAGTAAAGTTGATTAAACAAATTGTGACTATTTCTTGCAGTAAAATGATGGCATATAAAAAATCCCCATAATTAGCCAGGTAGCTCCCCCTAGTAGACAGGCAATTCTTACAGCAGGCAGTTTGCCCCTACCAATAGTCAGGCATTTCCTGTAGCCCCCCAGTAGGCGGCATTCCCCGTAGCCGCCCTGTAGGTAGACAGTACCCCCAGGAGGCAGGTAGTCCCCCCAGTAGTCAGTTGCCCCCCCCCAGTAGGCAGTTAGACCCCTCAGTAGGCATTGATCCTCACCTCCCAGTAGGCATTGATCCCCCCCCCTCCCAGTAGGCGCTCATCCTAAGTAGGCACTCCTCCCCTCAAGTAGGAACTTAACCCCCCCCAAGTAGACACTTATACTCCCCCAAGTGAGCACTTATTCCCTCGCTCACCAACTAGGTACTTAATCCTCCTGTAGCGCCACCATTAGACAAATTAAGCATTACACATTTTCTAATGAAATCAATAGGCTATTCATTGCATGAGTGTTTTGAGTCCTCCAGAGTGAGAGATGCTATTTTCAGTGGTTCTTTGTACTCGCTCTTTTGTGGGTCCTAAATGATTGACCCCAATAGAATACTTTTAAAAAGATTTTCTGAACCAGTCTACCCCTTTAGCCAGTTTAGGCCTTTTTCATTTGAAATACACCTTTTTTTGTTAATACATCACAACGATCCATCTGATCTGATCAAAGGCTCCAAACATTTGGTGGTACAATTGCTTCTGAATTCTATCAGCAATGGCAAATTCCCAGTATAAGTAAAGTACCACCCTGTCAGCTAAGTTCTCATACATGAGTTATTATTGTGAGAGACTATCACGAACCCTACTAGTACTCTGCTGTAATATACTGTTTTTAGTTCTCATTCCCAGCAGTTTATTAGGCATAAAATAACAAAGTAAATTACAGGTTTTGGGTGCTGTGTTCTTTTTACATATTTGTACCTGTTGTACTGTTCTTCATCTCGAAATATCCTCCCTGGAACATCCCCTGCAAAATAAATAAACTCTCCTAGAATAAGCGTGGCTATACTGTTCTTGTACAGGAGCAGATCATTATTATATAGAATAATGAAAACACCAACTGGAATGAGAACAAACAAAGTCAACACTTGCTTTAGGGATTGTACAAACATGCTTGGGATGTCAGTGGAATGCAGAAGACAGAACAATGTGATCTCTGCCTTCCTATTGCCTCCTACTCCACATACATTAAGGGTAATAAAAAATGAAGAGAAGACGGACTGGATTGCATGTGAACTGAGTATACAAAAGGCATTATGAAGGTCATTTTAGGGCACCTATGTTCTCTTACAGCATTGGTCTACAACCAACAGTTCTCCAACTTTTGTAAAGCTTTTCTTTCCCAACCACAGTCTTAGGCTACACGCACAGCTGAAGTCATCCATATATTCAGCCTTTAAAGGAGAAAAAAAAAACATTTCCTCTAAAAAATGGCTGAAACTTTTTAGTTTTACTTCGATAAGGTTCTCCTCTGATCCTGGATTGCAACATCTCCTTTCCATGATCGTTGGGTTTAACCCCTTAAGGACCGTTTTTTTTTTCTGTTTTTGCATTTTCGCTTTTTGCTCCTTGCCTTTAAAAAATCATAACTCTTTCAATTTTGCACCTAAAAATCCATATGATGGCTTATTTTTTTGCGCCACCAATTCTACTTTGTAATGGTGTCAGTCATTTTGCCCAAAAATCGACGGTGAAACGGAAAAAAAATCAATGTGCGACAAAATTGAAAAAAAAAACGCAGTTTTGTAACTTTTGGGGGCTTCCGTTTCTACGTAGTACATTTCTCGGTAAAAATGACACCTTATCTTTATTCTGTAGGTCCATACAATTAAAATGATACCCTACTTATATAGGTTTGATTTTGTCGTACTTCTGGAAAAAATCATAACTACATGCAGGAAAATTAATACGTTTAAAATTGTCATCTTCTGACCCCTATAACTTTTTATTTTTCCGTATATGGGGCGGTATGAGGGCTCATTTTTTGCGCCGTGATCTGAAGTTTTTAACGGTACCATTTTTGCATTGATAGGACTTATTGATCGCTTGTTATTCATTTTTAAATGATATAAAAAGTGACCAAAAATGCACTATTTTGGACTTTGGAAGTTTTTGGCGCGTATGCCATTGACCGAGCTGTTTAATTAACAATATATTTTTATAATTCGGACATTTCCGCACGCGGTGATACCATATATGTTTATTTTTATTTACACTGTGTTTTTTTTTTTTATGGGAAAAGGGGGGTGATTCAAACTTTTAATAGGGGAGGGGTTAAATGATATTCATTCACTTTTTTTTTTTCCACTTTTTTTTTGCAGTGTTATAGGTCCCATAGGGAGCTATAACACTGCACACACTGATCTTCATCATTGATCACTGGTTTCTCATAGGAAACCAGTGATCGATGATTCTGCCGCTTGACTGCTCATGCCTGAATCTCAGGCACTGAGCAGTCATTCGGCGATCGGACAGCGGGGAGGCAGGTAGGGGCCCTCCTGCTGTCCTGTAAGCTGTTCACCGGCACTTAACCGGCACTTTTTACTTTCGCTTTTAGCCGCGCGGCTCAGCTCTGAGCGTGAGGCTAAAGGGTTAATAGCACCCGGCGCCATGATCGGCGCTGCGCGCTATTAGCGGCGGGTCCCAGCTTCACTATGACGCCGGGCCCACCGTGATATGATGCGGGATTACTGTGTAACCCCGCATTATATCACGGGAGCAGGACCAAGGACGTACCGGTACATCCTTGGTCCTTAAGGCGTTAAAGGGGTACTGGGGTAGAAAAAATAATATTTTTTAAATTAATTGGTTCCAGAAAGTTATGCAGATTTGTAAATAACTTCTATTAAGAAATCTCAATCCTTACAGTACTTATCAGCTGCTGTATACTACAGAGGAAGTTGTGTAGTTCTTCTCAGTCTGACCACAGTGCTCTCTGCTGACACCTGTCTGTATCAGGAACTGTCTAGAGTAGGAGAAAATCCACATAGCAATTCTCTCCTGCTCTGTGCAGTTCCTGACATGGACAGAGGTGTCAGCAGAGAGCACTGTAGTCAGACTGAAAAGAACAGCAAATGATAAGTACTAGAAGGATTTCATTTAATCATTTACAAATCTGTATAACTTTCTGGCACCAGTTGATTTGAAAATAATTATTTTCCACCGGAGTACCCCTTTAATTCCCCACTGCTTGTTTGTGAGATCGTAAAAGAGGAGATCCTTGTCCAGATTTTTACCATGAATTAAATTAAGTGATGCAATAGGCAGCCTGGTTCGGACACCTCCTCTTTAGGGGCCCTCAATTGCAAAACCTTTACTCCATTACATCAGTACAAGGAATGCCCAACATTTTTTTGTTATTTAAATCATTTGTAGAAGAAGGAGGCAATATTACCCTCTGGCTGTTTCTTTATCACATGTCATCCTGAGCTGAGCCCCCCTTCTTGACATTTCAGTCAAGAAGGGTACAGCTTGACAAATTAATCTTATGACAATCAAGTGTATGCTGTATGCAAAAAAAAAAAGAAAAACTATATCCTCACCAAATAGTGTGAAGGTTTGTGTAACATGTCCCCACCTGTATAACCAATACGTACTAACTGTACATTGTGTCTATCAGATATCTCATTTATGTCTCCTAATAACACCCTCCTAATCCTCCATAAATAGATGGTGCAGTGCTCAGAGCAGGTTTTCCTGAACAACTATTGATAGCCAAGATGTTCCAAGAGAAATAAACCTCGGTGTTCCATTTTATTTTACACAATATCACATTAAAGCACTTGTAAAAATATTACACTAGAAAATGGTTTTATTGAAAAACTGAGAAAATAATCCTAGTCATAGGATTCATGTCATTGGGATAAGATACACAGTGTTCTGGTCAATTTTATACACCATTCTGTATCCTGCATTGTAAATGATGACGAAAAAGCCTGAAAACTGGTAACCTGGAGAAAAATCTAAATTTCTTGCAACAGTTTCATATTGTGACAAAAAGCACATATTGGTCATATACATAGATAATTGTCAGCTGGGATGTTGCCAGCAATGGATACCAACAATTGGCTCAATGTTGATATCCTATAGACAGAGTAACCGGGGGAGGGAATTGCGGCCTAGGGTAGGGGATCAGCTCAAATAAATATCTGTTAAGTACCTATTCTCCAAATATATACTAAAAGTATAATGTAATTATTATTATAATATAAACAATAGAGGACTCCTGTTCATTCTACCAACAGATTCTTGAGGGTGGAGCATCTATACCCATTGGAACTACCAACTGCAATCTAATGCCCCTGATACCCTTTCAAACAAAAGGATCAACTTGTTCAATCCTCGTCTTTCCTCCAAGTTCAGCTGCCCAGAGCCTTATAGCAGTGATGTAGCATCTCTCATAAGTAAGTACACCGCTCACATATTTGTAAATATTTTATTATACCGTTACATGTAACAATACTGAAGGAATGACACCCTGCTACAATGTACACTAGAGAGTGCACAGTTTGTATAACGGTGTATAATGTTGTGTCCTATTAAAATAACTCAACACACAACCATTAATGTCTAAACCTTGGCAACAAAAGTGAGTACACCACTAAGTTGTCCAAAGTGTCTATATTTTGTGTGGCCAGCATTATTTTCCAGCACTGCCTTAAATGCTAACTCTCATTAAAAAAAATGTTTTTGCTATTGTCCTCCTTGTGGTAAATAAAAAATATTTCTAATATACTTTTTTTTTTTAAATAATGAAGCTTTCTATGTTTTATTTGTGTTTAAAAAAGCTCAAGAGCACATTTTCCCCCATCTTCGGACCGAAGCCCAAACACAGGAAGTGCAGCCTGGAGTGCTGAGGGGGGTTCCAACCAACAGAAGTGTGAGAGGAGCGATGATTGGATGAGGCTGGACACCCCACCCCCCTCAGCACTGCAAGCTGCACTTCCTGTGTTTGTGCTGTGTCCTGAGTCCAAAGACTGTGTATAAGACGGGGGAAAATGTGCTCTTGAGCTTTTTTAAGCACAAATAAAACATAGAATAACTTAATTTTTTTAAACAAAGTACACTAGAAATATTTTTTTTTTACCATAAAGAGTGCAATAGCAAAAATTTGTTTTAATGAGAGTGACCATTTAAGCCTCTCTGATATTGAGTTCACCAGAGCTTGACAGGTTGTCACTGGAGTCCTCTTCTACACCTCCATGACAATATCACCTTCCATACGAGGATGTCCCACAGATGCTCAATAGGATTTAGGTCTGGAGACATGTTTGGCAAGTCCATCACCTTTACCTTCAGCTTCTTTGGCAAAGTATTGGTTGTTTTGGAGGTGTATGAGGATGGGATATGAGGAAGGGATCTCAGGTTAGTATAAAAAGACAAGAGAGTTATTGTTCCTCTTCCTCTCTCAAAAGATTTAGGTAGAAAGATATGAGGACGGGATGTGAGGAGTAGTGATGTGCGGCAGGGGCCATATTTGAATTCTCATTATTTCGCGAATATATGGATGAAGATTCGTCCTATGTTCGTAAAATTTGCATATTCATTATGTTCATTCACTTTTTTTGTCATGTGAAAATCGTAATGAAATTCGCATAAAGCGCATGCACGATTCGATCTTTCACCTAAAAGAAGGAGGGATCAGCTGGAAGTGCCGATATTCGTGAATATTTGCATATTCGAATATTTGCGCTCCACACCGACTCACACAGTAAATAATATTGGAAGCACGGAGGGATGATCAGTTTTTTGTTTACACAGTACACATCATTGTTGTGATGTGTACTGTGAAGGAAAAAAACAAAAACGAATATTCGCCATTACGAATATATTCCGTTATATTCTAAATATTTCCGAAATCGTTAAGTGCCGATATTCACGGTAAAAAATTGCACTTCGAATATTCCATGAGGATGGAATATGAGGATGTTATATGAGGTTTGGATATAAAAACAGGATATGAGGATGTTATGTGAGGTTTGGATCAGGGATGTCCCGATACCATTTTTTTAAGACCGAGTACGAGTACCGATGCTTTAATTCTAGTACTCGCCGATACCAAGTACAAGTACTTTTATATTAAAGGGAATATCACAGCAGGGTGACGCGGTTTCTGGCGCTGCTTATGATATGTAGGTTCCTTGTTGTGTACAATGGAGGCGGCTGCTGTAGTATGAGCCTAGATTTCTCTCTTCTCCATTGGACAGAACAGGAAATTTGCATTGGCGTCGAGAACGATGTCTCCGGAGCGATTGTGCTGATGTTCACATGGTGAGCAACGATAGAAACCGGGTCACCTACTGTAAGATTGCCTTTAATAGTAGGTAGGAAACCCTTGTAAGTAGTATAGATAGTTGCAGCCCCCCTGTAGACCGCAGACCCCCCCCGAGTAGACAGTGCCCCCTTGTAGACAGTGCCCCTTTGTAGACAGTGCTCCCTTGTAAACAGCAGCAGCCCCCCCTGTAGACAGTGCCCCCTTGTAAACAGCAGCAGCCCCCCCTTGTAGACAGTGCCCCCTTGTTAACAGCAGCAGCCCCCCCCTTGTACACAGTGCCCCCTTGTAAATACCAGCAGCCCCCCCTTGTAGACAGTGCCCCCTTGTAAATAGCAGCAGTCCCCCCTTGTAGACAGTGCCCCCTTGTAAATAGCAGCAGCCCCCCCTGTAGACAGTGCCCCCTTGTAAACGGCAGCAGCCCCCCCTTGTACACAGTGCCCCCTTGTAAAGAGCAGCCCCCCCTTGTAGACAGTGCCCCCTTGTAAACAGCAGCACCCCCCCTTGTACACAGTGGCCCCTTGTAAACAGCAGCAGCAGACCCCCCTGTACACAGTGCCCCCTTGTAAACAGCAGCAGCCCCCCCTTGTAAGCAGCAGCTCCCCTCCCCCCGTAGTTGCTCACCTGCAGTTGCCGCCCCACTGCCTGTATCCCCGTTCTGCCGTCAGAATCATAGCCTCCTATGGAGGAGCATGTGACATATACGTCACTCCTCCTTCCTCCGTAGCGTTACGCTGGGCGCAGGGGAGGAGGTGGAGTGACGTGTGTGTCACATGTTCCTCCATAGGACGCCATGATGTGGATGGCAGGATGGGGATGCGGATTGCAGAACGGGGATGCAGCCAGTGCAGCAGGTATCGGCCTTGGTATTGGGGACATGAAACGAGTCCCCAAGACCATGAAAATGCCGGGTATCGGCCCAGATACCGATAATAGTATCGGTATCGGGACATCCCTAGTTTGGATATAAAGACAGGATATGACGTTTGGATATGAAGACGCGGTATGAGGACAGGATATAAAAGTGAAATATGAGGATGGGATCTGAAAAGATAGGAAATGAGGAAGGAATATGAGGATGGGATTTGAGAATGATATATGAAGTCAGGATATGAGGGCAAGATATGAGGATCAGGATATGAGGACAAGATATGAAGATGAGCTATGAGGATGGCATATGAGGACAAGATATGAGGTTGGAATATTGTGACAGGATATAAGGATGGGATATGAGGATGAGATATGAGGACAGGATAAAAGGCTGGCGTAGAAAGACAGGACATGAGGATGGGATCAGGGGTGGATCCAGAGTCTAGTCTCGGGAGGGGCACTATCAAAGTATTGTGTGGTGGTCAAAACACCCCCCTCCCATAGACTTGCATTTAGGGGGCATGGTGTTACATCCCAAGGGGCATGGTTGTGATGTCACAACCCCTGCAGGCCGCACTCAGAGTTCGGAACAAAATGTTCCAAATGCTGAGGCAGTGGAGTACCCCTTTAAGTATGCAGCATAGTTTCCCCTCACTAGGTTGTCAGCATAGTTCCCCCACATTAGGTTGTCAGCATAGTTCCCCCATATTAGGTTGTCAGCATAGTTCCACCATATTAGGTTGTCAGCATAGTTCCCCAGAAATTAGGTTGTCAGCATAGTTCCCCCACATTAGGTTGTCAACATACTTCCCCACATTAGTTTGTCAGCATAGTTCCCCCACATTAGGTTGTCAGCGTAGTTCCCCAAAAATTAGGTTGTCAGCATAGTTCCCCCCACATTAGGTTGTCAGCATAGTTTTCCAACACATTGGGTTGTTAGCATAGTTCCCCCACATTAGGTTGCCAGCATAGTTCCACCAACATTAGGTTGTCAGCATAGTTCCCCCCACATTAGGTTGTCAGCATAGTTCCCCACATTAGGTTGTCAGCATAGTTCCCCCACATTAGGTTTTCAGAATAGTTCCCCCAGATTAGGTTGTCAGCATAGTTCCCCACATTAGGTTGTCAGCATAGTTCCCCCTCATTAGGTTGTCAGCATAGATCCCCCACATTAGGTTATCAGCATAGTTCCCCCATATTAGGTTGTCAGCATAGTTCCCCCATATTAGGTTGGATATATAGTTCCCCCACATCAGGTTGTCAGCAAGTATAGTTCCCCAAAAATTAGGTTGGCAGTATTGTTCCCCCCACATTAGGTTGTCAGCATAGTTCCCCACATTAGGTTGTCAGCATAGTTCCCCCACATTAGGTTGTCAGAATAGTTCCCCCAGATTAGGTTGTCAGCATAGTTCCCCACATTAGGTTGTCAGCATAGTTCCCCCTCATTAGGTTGTCAGCATAGTTCCCCCACATTAGGTTATCAGCATACTTCCCCCATATTAGGTTGTCAGCATAGTTCCCCCATATTAGGTTGGATGTATAGTTCTCCCACATCAGGTTGTCAGCAAGTATAGTTCCCCAAAAATTAGGTTCGCAGTATTGTTCCCCCCACATTAGGTTGGCAGTGCAGTTCCCCCCACATTAAGTTGTCAGTATAGTTCCCCCACATTAGGTTGGCAGTATAGTTTTCCCTACATTCGGTTGGCAGTATAGTTCCCCAACACATTAGGTTGGCAGTATAGTCCCCCCCACATTAGGTGGGCAGTATAGTTTTCCCCATGTTAGGTTGGCAGTACAGTTCCCCCCACATTAGGTTGGCAGTATAGTTCCCCCACATTATGTTGGTAGTATGGTTCCCCCACATTAGGTTGGCAGTATAGTTCCCCCACATTAGGTTGGAAGTATTGTTTCCCCCCCCCCCACATTAGGTTGGCAGTATAGTTCCCCCACATTAGGTTGGCAGTATAGTTCCCCCAGATTAGGTTGTCAGCATAGTTCCCCACATTAGGTTGTCAGCATAGTTCCCCCTCATTAGGTTGTCAGCATAGTTCCCCCACATTAGGTTATCAGCATAGTTCCCCCATATTAGGTTGTCAGCATAGTTCCCCCATATTAGGTTGGATATATAGTTCCCCCACATCAGGTTGTCAGCAAGTATAGTTCCCCAAAAATTAGGTTGGCAGTATTGTTCCCCCCACATTAGGTTGTCAGCATAGTTCCCCACATTAGGTTATCAGCATAGTTCCCCCACATTAGGTTGTCAGAATAGTTCCCCCAGATTAGGTTGTCAGCATAGTTCCCCACATTAGGTTGTCAGCATAGTTCCCCCTCATTAGGTTGTCAGCATAGTTCCCCCACATTAGGTTATCAGCATACTTCCCCCATATTAGGTTGTCAGCATAGTTCCCCCATATTAGGTTGGATGTATAGTTCCCCCACATCAGGTTGTCAGCAAGTATAGTTCCCCAAAAATTAGGTTCGCAGTATTGTTCCCCCCACATTAGGTTGGCAGTGCAGTTCCCCCCACATTAAGTTGTCAGTATAGTTCCCCCACATTAGGTTGGCAGTATAGTTTTCCCTACATTCGGTTGGCAGTATAGTTCCCCAACACATTAGGTTGGCAGTATAGTCCCCCCCACATTAGGTGGGCAGTATAGTTTTCCCCATGTTAGGTTGGAAGTATTGTTCCCCCCCCCACATTAGGTTGGCAGTATAGTTCCCCCACATTAGGTTGGCAGTATAGTTCCCCCACATTAGGTTGGCAGTATAGTTCCCCCACATTAGGTTGTCAGTATAGTTCCCCCACATTAGGTTGGCAGTATAGTTCCCCCACATTAGGTTGGCCGTATAGTTCCCCCACATTAGGTTGGCAGTATAGTTTCCCCCACATTTGGTAGGCAGACAAACATACAGCCTTCAGCCATATACAGTGTGTATGGCTGGAGGCTATATGTCTGTGTACTGCCCCACTTCAGTGCTCCGTCCACTGCTCCTATAGGCCATAGCAGCAGGTCCCGGGACTGGAGGAGCGGTGGTCAGAGCACAGAAGATGATGTGCCACTGGTGACTTACCATGCGTGTGTCCTCCTGCTTCGCTCTGCTCTGTTCCTTTGGGCACACGGATGGGACGTCAGTGACGTGCCTGCGTGCACCACCTTCCAGCGGTCTTCCTTTTACGGTTAACGTAGGGCAGCAGAAAGGTAACTGAAAAGATCTTCTGTCCTGAATGTGGACATATATATATATATATATATATATATATATATATATATATGACCATAATTCTGGAAATTAAACCTACAGGTTTCTGCCAAATAAACAAAGTATGCAAGCAAGGAATTAGAGGCTATGTCTATAGGTCTAAACGTTCATTTAAAGAGGTGTGATCTTTATAAAATAAAATATCCCTTAGGGCTGGTTCACACTGTGCCCATGTAGCCCCTGGCTTCTCACCTGTGCTATGTATAACCCAGGTGGTACATTCCGTGTCTATAATAATATGCACACTGTCCCCATGCTGTGCTTTTAATGTTGATCACAGTGTATGGTCACAGCCCTGGGGGTACATTGATGTTATTTATTTCAGTAGGGGGCATTTGGCTTAAAAACATTTAGAATCCTCTATTTGTTGTTTGTATTCAAGAAGCCTTGAGCGAAACGTCGGGTGGTGGGAGCGTATTGTCTGTACCTGGTCCACTTGGTAAGCCTCTTTTCACACTAGTGATTTTACCGTTATTGAAGTTCCGTCGCCTGTTCCGTCACGATTTTCGGCGAAACGCGGCCGTTACAAAACCCCTGACGGCCGAGACTAACGTATGACGTCCGTAATGAATTACGGGCATATACGGGTGCAAACGGGCAGTTACAAAATCCCATAGGCTGCAATGCGATTTAATCTCGGCCGTCAGGGGTTTTGTAACGGCCGCGTTTCGCCGAAAATCGTGACGGAACAGGCGACGAAACTTCAATAACGGTAAAATCACTAGTGTGAAAAGAGCCTAATTACTATTATCTATTGTACACCTTTACTCTGTGTTTTACATGCTTATTTATCTACTTTATTTATCTACTTTGCTCAGCACTTTTTTGCACCTTTTTGCCTTTACCTTTGGCATTTTTTTGCCTTTATTATTTCTTAGCATGTAGATTGAAATCCTGTCTGTGGTACTTGTCAACATTGTGGTCATATTTCCTATATATGCTCCCATCCTTTGTTCTGTTTTCCACCAGTTTCATTCTCCCCATATATGTATTTTATGGATTTTTAAATGTATGTTTATTTTTACTATGGTAAATTAATAACGTGTACAATTGATTCATAAACGCCTTTTGTTTCTTTGGTTCTTGTATTCAACTGTAACCAAACATCTACCAAAAAGACCAGTATACCATTGTATTATGGGCTTTTTTGAATACAGTTGTATAGTAAATCTCAGTAGACAGCCCTTTTTTTTTATACCTTTAGGATGGGGGTTTCTGGTGAATCCCAGCAAAATGCACGTACCAAAAGGAGACCCTTGAGAGAAACCGGTCTTTGAAACACTGCTGGAATATAATAGATGCATTCTGATAATAAAGTGGGTTAAAGCAGTGTTTCCCAACCAGTGTGCCTACAGCAGTTGTAAAACTACAAATCCCAGCATGCCCGGACAGCCAAAGGCTGTCCGGGCATGCTGGGAGTCGTAGTTTTGCAACAGCTGGAGGCACCCTGGTTGTGAAGCACAGGATTGAACATTGTGACTTATAATGTACATATTAATTTACATATTATTGTAGAATTGGAAACAGTTATTGGTCAGATCCCCCGTTTTCCACAATCTAAAAGGAAAGAGAGAAGGATAAGGAGAAAGAAAGAGAAGGAAAAGAGAGAAGATTTGTGTTGCCTGTGGAGGAGGTGGGAGGGGGGGGAAGAAAAGATAAATACCGTAATTTAAATAATGATCTGTTGTATGTTTACCTTTTATAATTATGTATTAAAATAAAAAAAAATACAAGAAATAGCAGAGAATATGCTAGACCATACGCTGGTTGAGCAACAAGTGTTCTGTTAGTCATACGGCCAGCATGGTCCTGCAAAGTATACAGTTCTGCAAATAATACAATGGATGAAATTCTAAAATAAATTAAAAACTATTCAATAAAAAAAAAAAAAAAGAACATTGTGACTTCTCTCCCCAATGTAGCTTTACAATGGTCACATCATGTTTAGACTTTTGTACATTTGCCAATATAACTAACCATATGGATTTTAAGCCAAACTGGTGGCATTTAACAAGCAAATGTGAGGGGCTCAATAGATCAAAACCATTCCTTACCACCTGCAGATCAGACACTTGGATGAGTCTGGTAGCTGTACAATACCATACATACCGTACAACAATGTATGATGGTGGGTTCAATCTATTAAAATGGGACAGACGAGTTAATCCACAGCCATAAAAAGCTTTGGAAATGCACCACATTTAAAAAAATAAATAAAATTGGTGATTTATTGCAAATCACACAAACACCCTCACTTGCAGCAGAGGCTGCACAGGAACTGGGAGTCCGCAACGTAATGTACACTACGCATTGTATGTACAGAAGCAGGGCCTATACTTGTACAGTGTGTTGTTCTTACATTGCAGACCGAGTGATGGCGTCTAGTGTTGAGTACGAATATTCGTAATACGAGTTCTTATCGCGAATATCGTCACTTTGCAATTTTGCGAATATTTAGAATATAGTGCTGTATATTCGGAAAGACGAATATTAACAGTTTTTTGTTTGTTTGTTTTTCACATGCGCATTTTTATGCAAATTTTCCATGGGAATTTTCACATTGGAAAAAAAAGTGAACGAACATAACGAATAATTGTCAATATATTCGCAAAATATCGCAAATTCAAATATAGCCCCTGCTGCTCATCACTAATGGCGTCATTTCATTGCATGGCCTGCAGAAGAAGTCCGGGTGGAAGAAGAGGACCTGGACTCAGCGTGGAAGGCGAGGAAAGTAAGTGAGATTTTTTTGGGGGGAGCATCTATTTGTGGGAAACTACCTACTGGGGAAGGGGGATTACCTACCTACCTTCTGGGATCTTCTACCTAATTAGGTAGAATGGGGAGGGTTCATATCTATTCACCCAATGGCGGCTTCTAGCTAATAGGGAAAGGGAGGAGAATTACCTAGCTATCGGAGATTCAGGCTAATAGCAGGGATTCCCTACCTACTTTGGGATTTAAGCTAATTGGGGGTTCTCTACCTACCTTCTGGGGGTATTTAACTAATAGGGGGGATTCCCTAGCTACCCACCTGCTGGGGGCTTCAACTTAATAGGGAGGATTAGCTACCTACCTACTGTGGGCTTCTACCTAGTGGGGGGGGGGGGGGTCCCTACGTACCTACTTGCTAGGGCCTTATACCTAATAGAGGAGGAAAAATTACCTACCTTCCTACCTACCTACTGGGGGCTTCTACCTAATAGAGAAGGGGTAATTACCTATCTTCCTACCGGGGACTTCTACCTAATAGGGAGAAACTACCTACCTGCAAACACCCATTCCCAGTGCCCTTTCCCTACTCTTATCTACTCACTCATACAATGCAAAGCACTAATGGAGGCATTATTTAGGGCACTGGGAGCAAGAAAAAGGTGGGGTATGTGCAGAGCCTAAGTTGGTTTTTGTCTGGCAGATTCTGCAGAGTCATGTTTGGAGGTCATTTTCATGGTGGTCTGAGCCAGATAAAAAGAAAAGGAGGGGATTTGGGATGTGCAATTTTCTGTTCTTGCCTAAGGCACAAAAAGAGATAGCTATTAAATGTGCCCATACACTTTCAATAAGTTGTCAATTGACAGCTATCTCTCCCCTTCACTCTAGGACAGCTCTGGCAGCGGCTTACCTCCCAGAAAACAATAGGGTGGGGCAGTCAGAATTCCAACATGCCGGATCCTTCTCTCCCCCAACATCATCTGTCAGAGACAAATCAAAAGGCCCCCAGAAACGTCAATTCATGAAAAAACGCAGGGTCACCAACTTTTCACTAAAATGTATGGGAACCTTTAGGGGCAACTTGCAAGATTCTTCAAATATGGAAGTTATTTTAGTATTTACTTTGAGGAAGATTTCTGAATGCTGTAGAAAAGTACAATACAAGAAATGAAGAGCATTAAATATGGTGTAACTCACTAAGCATGGCAAACACTTTTCTCTTCTTTACATGCCTGGCATACATTTATACTAGTATCTATTACAAGATGCTTTTAAAAAGTGTCAAAAACATAATTCATTCAGGGCGCAATGCTCGATCTTTTCCACATTAATTGCAATTCGTTTTTTTGTAGAGTTTTCACCAATTGTGTCAAAAACAACCTTGTTATCTAGCTACACGTTTGTTATTTATCACGATTTGGTCACAGATACTCTATAAATTTGCCCCAATTTTTTATGGTAAAAACCACACCGTAGAGCATAGATCCCCAACCCAGTTCTTAAAGGGGTACTCTGCTGCTCTGGGTTTGGAGGGGGCGGGGCTATGATGTCACAAGCTCCCGGTGCCGGCTCCAGCGTTCAGAGCTGTTTGTTCCAAATGCTGAGCAGCGGAGTACCCCTTTAAGGCCCACCAATAGTCCAGGATTTGAATCTTTTCCAGTACTATTCCAGTAGAGTAACTGGAAAAAACAGAAATGCTCGTGGGCCTTGAGAACTGGGTTGGGGACCACTGCCATAGGGGGTCATGGTGTGGATTGTCTAGTTGTCCTCTGTAGGTAATGATTGGCTAAGTGGACTCTTCTTTGTGTCAAGGTAGGACCAGAAGGTGATGATCAGCATGGACCCAGTGACTAGAATAGCAGTAATGAGAGACCAGAAAAGTGAGTTGGAAAAAAATGAACCCATTTAATGCTTTTTACATAGGGATTCATGACATTGAACAATTAAAATAGCCCGCAGGCTATAGGGCACAGTTATAGGGAGTGCAGAGATAGCAGTTGCCTGAGGAGCCCAAATCAAACCCCTAGTTACATATTTTGAATTGTGTTCCAAGAACTCTTAGGCTAGGTTCTCCGGGCAGAAAATTTTCGCAGTTACCAATAGACTGCAATGTGTTCCCCCGAGTATTTCCGCCTGAAGAATGAGCCACGCCATTCTTCAGGCGGAAATTTTTAAGCGGATTTTCCGTTCACAAATTACACTTCAAAAATTCTGAAGTACAAATTTGTGAATGGAAACCCATTCACTATACTATACATTTTAGTAAGCAGAATTTCTGCCTGCAATTTCAAAGCGGAATTGCAGGCGGAAATTCCGTAGTGTGAACCTAGCCTTCGTAACACCTCTACCCCCATGTGACATGTCCATGTAATAGAACAGCTTCTTTAAGCAAGTGACATCAACTGCAAACTAAGGCTGAACGATCCGTGTATTGACACTTGATTTTTATCACTTTTCTTTTGTTCAGTTTGTTTTTTTGATGCACCACATCCTGTGCCTGTGAAGGTACCCTTACACTTGTTGGGAGGTGGGCACGGCTTTTTACAATTCATTTAGGTTGGTTTTCCCAGGACTGGGAGATGTAGTGTATCAGGGATGTGACACTTTAATTCATATTGAAAAGAGGTAACACTCTTAGCCCATTGTGAACAGTAGTTAACACTTTTTCTTCTTAATGCACGTTCCACAAAAACTGGAAGGACATCATACTCTATGACGGCAATAGATTTTACATCCACATTTTTGAATTATTGGCTCGTTCCTGTGTTGTAGGTTTCATTTTTCCATGGCCTTTTGGGGGATATATACTTTTTGATTAAATTTTAATAACTCTTCCTGGGGGGGGGTTGACAAGTCTGACATTGTTTGTTTAATGTTTTAAATGTTCATATTGTGGTATAAATAATGCATTACCTTTATTCTGATGGTCAATAATAATTTTTATGTATATATGTATGTCACTTTTTCCATTAATTGATCTGTGCAAGAGTTTGCTTTTATAGAGCAGGATTTAATTTTCATTTGTTAATGTCTGATCACTGACGACATTGTTTTACCCTTTTTAATTGTTTATACATTTTCCTTGCAAAATATATAATGTGTTTTAAAGCCTATTTACACACATTACAACCACATGGTTTTTGAAATGGAAACTGCACCAATTTGTATGCATTAAAACCATGTGGTGTCACTCCAACCTCTACTTTAATTGATTTCAGTGGTAGATAGGAACATTTTACTTCTTTTGCGCAGCTATGCTAATTAGAGTTGGGCGGACTTTTGAAAAGTTTGGTTCGCTGGACTTGCCGAACTTTTCGGAAATAGTGTAATGAAATAGGCCCCTACTTCTATAACACTGCCAAACAGCTCTGAACCTTTGTCTAACACTGTTGGGAATGTAATCAAGTAGTTTTAAATTGTTTTTAAGGCTTTTTCAGTTATGCCAACATGCGGTAACCCATGGTAACTATTAGAGCTCGCCAATTTTTTAGGCTTATTCACACCAAAATAAAGAGGCATAAAGTATTTCTGGTTGTTGGTAGATGCCTGCCAGTGTTAAAGGGGTATTGCGGGCAAAAATATTTTATCCCTTATGCAAAGGATAGGAGATAAGATGTCTGATAGCGGGGGGCCTGCCGTTGGGACCCCCCTGCGATCTTCCTGCAACATCCGCATTCTATGCGGGAACTGCGTCTCCAGTTTCGGAAACCTCCGAATGGAGGGGCGTGGCGTGACGTCACGTCCCCAGTCCCAGAAACCCGGAGGTTTACGAAACTGGAGATGCAGCTCCCACATAGAATGCGGGTGCTGCAGGGAGATCGTGGGGGGTCCCAGTGGTGGGCCCCCCGCGATCAGACATCTTATTCCCTATCCTTTGGATAGGGGATAAAATATTTTTGCCCGGAATACGCCTTTAATATGAACACAGAGGCATGGGAAGACACCGTGGCTTTATCCCAGCGTTCCAAAAATTATCCCTTTTAGGGATTAGCAACAGGTTCTTAGTCTAGCAAGTGAAGAAGACGGCATGGATTTTTCTAAGCATTCCAAAAATTATCCCTTTCTGGGAGTAGGAACAGAATTGGCATTCTAAAATAGTGAAGAAGAAATAGCTCTTGTATGAAAAACCAAAAAAAGATATCCCTTTTCTGGGGATAATGGGTTGTGTATGTGTAGGCCTGGCAGGAAGTAGGGTGATGGTGGATTGGTGTTACTACTGGTAACCTGTATACAACAAGTGGTGGCTGACTGATATTAATAGTATACAGCATGAGATGGCATACTGATGGTGGGCTGGTGGCTAACTGATGTTACTATTGTACAGCATGAGATGGTGGACAGATGTCATTAGCGTCCAGCAGGGATGGTGTTAGTCCTGCCTAATCACTGGCACAGGAGGTTTAAAGAGGTACTCTGGTGGAAAACATTTTTTTTTAAATCAACTGGGGCCATTGAAGTGGAATGCTAAAACAAAGGAAAGCGCTCCATAGCATGATACCGTAGATATAAAAGAAACAATGAACAGTAATGATTGTGCTCACCCGCAATGGTTGTACTCAGCCAAGCACAACAATGGTAAAGACATACAGAGAAATGAAATTCTCAGATCCGGCAGCCGCTCCTGGGATAGATGCAAACAGCCACAATATTCCTCCAAGGTGAACCACAGGATTAAACAGGTGCCAGGTAGTGTTAAGAAGCAGTTAGTTTATTTTACCCACAATGCAATGCGTTTTGCGGTGAAAACAGCTTCATCAGGCATATAGGTGAACCACAGGATTAAACAGGCGCCAGGTAGTGGTAAGAAGCAGTTAGTTTATTACACCCACAATGCAACACGTTTCGCGGTGAAAACCGCTTCATCAGGCATATGCCTGATGAAGCCGTTTTCACCGCAAAACACATTGCATTGTAGGTAAAATAAACTAACTGCTTCTTACCACTACCTGGTGCCTGTTTAATCCTGTGGTTCACCTTGGAGGAATATTGTGGCAGTGAAGTGGAATGACTTCTTCAGATACTCAGTGCATATCTGTTCCCGGTCCAAATTGAATATCAAAGTAAAGTTTGATGCATGCATCGGAGGGAAATGACAGACACTGACACTCTTTACAGGTAAAGCAATTCTCTCATTTTATTACGGCATAGTTCACAGGTTATATAGCTTCCAGAATTAACATAAATTACCATCCACATTATCGATCAGTACTCGTCTTTTTGAATTTCTTTTCTGTTTGTCCACAGTGCTCTCTGCTGACACCTCTGTCCATGTCAGGAACTGTTAAGAGAGGAGAGGTTTGCTATGGGGAATTGTTCCTGCTCTGGACAGTTCCTGACATGGACAGAGGTGTCAGCAGATAGCACTGTGGACAGACAGAAAAGAAATTCAAAAAGAAAAGATCTTCCTCTGTATTATACAGAGGCCCATAAGTACTGGAAGGATTAAGATTTTTAAATAGAAGAAATTTCCAAATCTGTTTAACTTTCTGGCACCAGTTGATAAAAAAAAAAAAAAAGCCACAGTAGAAGGTGAACAAGACAGAACACTCATGGCAAACTGGGCAAGTTCTGGCCAATGGTCTTATCTGGTGAGCCAGAAGTCTGTGGGGTCTTGGCTCATGGTGTCTGTCAGAGAAAGAGCACTGCTGAGGTAGGCCTCAACCTGGTTGTTAAGGTTGAGGTTGTTTAATGACTCATCTCAGGGGAGCATACAGGATGCAGAAACTTCGCCATCATGTGCTCAAACGTCAAATTGCCGCCACAGCTGCTGCTGATGATCCTGTCTCACGCTGGCAGAGGCAATGGAGCGTTGACTGGAGCCCCGTTCAGCAGCTGTGTGTTGCTGGAAAGCCGTGATAAGCTGGCTGCATAGCCTTTCCTTATGCAAATCCAATTTAGCCTCCTTCTCAGAAGGTGAGAAAAATTCCCCCATTTTGGGTTTATACCGAGGGTCTAAGAGTGTGGCTATCCAGTACTCATCTCTTATTATTGTGCAAGCAGGAAACCATTCACCTAGCCATCCTTGCCAGCTTTTCTGAGGACCCAGCTTGTTCCTCCTCTGGTCATGCTCCTCCTCGTCTTCATCACTTTAGCCTTGAGTAAGGTCCTCGTCCCCTCTCTCTTCCATAGAGTCCTTCTCCAAATCCTCCTCCTCAGCTCTCACTACCTCCTCATCACACTCCTCCTCCTGAAGGGAAACATCACATCAAGATGTGAAGTCTCCTCCATCCCTCCTTCTAACATCATAGCCATCAGTGTCTGCTCCAAAAGAAATATCAAAGACATCACATGGCCAATGCAACTGTTTTCCTTGCTGACATATCCTACCATCCTGTTCTGAAGACATCATGCCCTGGTGGGTCCCACGTCCTGTCCAACACAACATAATCGTCAACATCAAACTCCTCATCGTCCATGCTACTCCTTTCTGCGTGGACTTCTTGGGCTTCTTGATCCCCTTCAGCATAGCCACCTTGACACCTTACAGTATCCCCACCACGCCTACCACCACCAGTCCCCCACCACCACCAGTCCCCCATTGATTCTACCTCAACCAGCTAGCCAACATACTCCAAAGCTTGACAGTCCCCACACAACTCCTCCAGTAAAGCCGGATCATCCTGTGAAACCCCATAACCTCTTTCAGGCAGTCAGAACTTGCGAAGGCTGATGCGGCTACAACACGACACCTGGCTGCCATTGCCACTAGCTGTACAAGTACTGCCATGAACATGGCAGAGAACATAGCGGGGATCTTCTGCATTCTACCCTGTCCACCAACTCCTTTTCCAGACAGGTTTTTTTATGGTTACTTTTATGCTTTTTGGGTGAATTTTCACCAACCTACTTGTCAAATCTAAGTTTCAACACTTTGAACACTGTTTGGGTGGCAGGGATGACAGCACAATGAGTACTGAAAGTTTAGCGAAAATCTATTGAATTCACTACTGTTTTCACAGGCCCTATAGGCATATATAGGTGCCACTTGAATACGCTTTGTGGGTGGCAGAGATCACTGCACCTCACTGGCTACTGTAGCTGGTTTAGGAACACTGTTCTATTCAGGTGCAGGTATGAGCCTTGAAAAGGCTTTGGATTTGGGGTAGCAAAAGATGAGCCCTTCAGAGGCTGTGATTAAAGGGGTACTCCGGTGGTTAATTTTTTTGACTATACGGCCTCTTATTTGTAAGTTTTGTTTTTTCGCAATATACATGTGTTATATGTTTTGGCAGCATGTGTGATTTGCTTACCTGTTTGTTGGGCAGGAAGTTCTGTAGTTCAGAGTGTTTTCTTTTACTGTTGTCCACAGTCGGCCATGTTCTGAGTCTGCTGTGGACAAGATGTCATAGCTTTTTTTTTCTCTGTCTGCATGAGAAATAGGCCACGCCCCCTCATCTCATCCAGGTGAGTACACAGCTCCTCCCCTCCCCCTGTTCTGTATTCTGAAGACGCAGGTCTGCATAGGAGAAGGAACACAGATAAGATAAGTGTGTTATCTGAAGGGGAGGATGACAAGGTGCTGGGGATGTATGGACTGCAGGGGAATAAATCTCATACTGGGAATGATCTCTATATGTGAGGGGGTACACCTGAATGAAACATGCTGGGAGTTGTAGTCCCTGTTGTGTGTGTGTGTATGCTAGTGTTTACAAACCAGTGTGCCTCCAGCTGTTGCAAAACTACAACTCCCAGCATGCCCTGACAAACTTTGGGCATGCTGGGAGTTGTAGATTTGCAACAGCTGGAGGCACACTGGGCAGGAAGCACTTTTCTATCCTATTCAGCATGCACATCATGTTACACCAGTGTTTCCCAACCAGTGTGCCTTCATCTGTTGCAAAACTACAACTCCTAGCATGCCCAAAGGCTTTCAGGGCATGCTGGGAGTTGTAGTTTTGCAACACCTGGAGGCACCCTGGTTGGGAAACACTGGTGTATGCCCTATAGAGGTTTGGTGAACTACAACCCCCAGGAGACTACAGAGGCAGCATGCTGGTGTTAAACCACAGACTGAAAACTCCTGAATGACACATGCTGGGAGTTGTAGTCCCTTTTGTGTGTGTAACAGTGTATCCCAACCAAGGCTGATTATATTAGTGTGCTGTGTATAAGGGGGCTGACCCGGGAAAATAGTAGGATGGGTAAAGGGTGGAACAAACAAACAAAAAAAAGGAGCCGCCCCAAACCAGCAAGGCATGTGGCATGCTGGGATTTGTAGTTTTCAGCACAGCAAGAAACAGGAAATAGAAGCAAAGATAGGAAAACAAGGTGGCTTTATACTGTAGTATAGGTTGTTGTGATTTTTTCTTTGTTTATTTTTGCCATTATTAAAGCTATATTAAAGATTTTTGTGTTAGTTTTTTTCCCCTTTTTTTCCCCTTTTCACACACAGATAGCCAGCACCACCTTCAACCACATGGGTGTGTGTGCTATGGCAAATAAAAAATACACAAAAAGATTTGCAGCATCACTCTATGTCTGATCACAAAAGTAAGCTCTTGGCTCACTTTTTTTTAACAAACGTGTCCCTAATCCCCCACATGGAGGTAACCTCACTTCAGATGGGTCCCTAACATGCTCATTCTACTCATCTCTTTTGGGCATATTGCCTCTAACTGAATGTATGCAGGAACCATACCATTTTAAAAACATCCATGTGGATGGGGTGCATGGCTAGGAGGGGTTTTTGATGAAAAAGTGCACTAAGAGCCTAAATTTTTGTGATCAAAGAGTACTGCTGCAACCATCTCTGTGTGTATTTTATCATACAAATGTAACGTACATGGACCAAAACCATATGGTTTATACAGTAAACATGACAATGTGCATGAGCCCTTACAGATTGTATAAGAAATAGAAAAATTGCCAGGACTGCAATATATATAAAAAAAAAAAAACTCACAGTTTTATATATTTTTTTTATCCATTTTTATTATCTTTTTTTTTACAAAAATGATCGACCAGAAAATAAATAATGTGTGAGGCATGCAATAGATGGAAATCGGGGAGTTAGTCATATGCCAAGTATGGTATTTCTGCATCCATTTTTGATTGTTCTTATACATGTACAGAAAAGGCCATAATTCAAGTAAAGTGAATACATCAGTATACACATGGATTCAACATAGAACATGACCACATCATTTGTTCTAGTAGCATTATATAGCATGAATAAGTGGACTCCATAGCATGAAATTCTTCTGGAGAGGTTTCACTGTATGTCCTGTCGAACAATTTTGTCATGTCAATGATTTTCCTAAAAATACATATGTATTTTTTTTATATGTCATGATAAAGTCCCTTGTGGGGAACTCAAATGATATAAATGTATTTCTTGCACTGGCGTTCAACAAAACATATTGCCTATTATTTTCTATGTTATTATTTCAGTCCAATCAGAATGATGGACACTGATAGAGAAGACATAGTCATCAAATAAGTTATACCAAGACCCAGAGTTATCCTCTATATACAGGGGCACAGCAATGGGAAACCCCATAGATAAATGATTCTCACACATGAACATACATGCTGCTACTTCAATTGTCCTCCATTCTTGTAATCACAGGGGGGGGTCCCAGTGGTAGAACCTCTTTGGTTCTAGCAGTTGTCGCTTATTCTATGGATAGTTAATAACTTTGGATCTTGGGATAACCTCTTTAAACCCTTGGTTGACCTGCCACTAATGACCATAACACAGATGTAAAAATGCATCCGTATGCTATCACAAAGCAAAAAACTCAAATTGACCACATTGTGTGAATTTACTCTTCAAGCAAATATTTCAGACCCTTTAACTTTTTTTTAACATCTTGTCATGTAGTAGCTTTGTGCTATAAAAAAAATGAAAGTTTTCCCCCATAATTCTGCACACAATACCCCATTGTGACAAATATAAAAACAGAAAATTATTCATACCCTTTGCTATGACACTTGCAATTTAGATCTGGGGGCCCCAATTTCTCACGATCATCTTGGAGATGTTTCTATACTTTGAATGGAGTCACCTGTGCTAAGTTTAGTTAACTGGACGTGATTTGGAAAGACGCAGCCCTGTCTATATAAGGTCTGACAGCTGACAATGCATATCAGAGCAGAAACCAAGCCACGAGGTGGAAGCAATTGTCTGTAGAGCTCACAGACAGGATTGTGTGGAGCCACAGCTCTAAAGAAGGGTACAACAAATATTCTGCTGCACTGTAAGTTTCCAAGAGCACAGTTGTCTATAACTGTCACATGGAAGAAGTTTGGAATAAACTTCGGAGAGCTGGCCACCAATCTAAGTAATCAGGGGGAAAATGGCCTCCAAAAATCCTGAGTGCAGGTTGAAGCAACTTCTAGTAGGTCAACCATCACCGCAGCACTTCCCAATCTGGGCTTTATGGCCAGAAGAATCATATTCTCAGTGAAAGATACATACAGTAAAAGCCCAACTAGAGAAACCCCCAAATCCAAATGTGTAAACCTTGTGGCCTAATCCCCAAGAAGACTAGAGGCTGGGATCAATGATAAGGGGCTTCAACTAAGTCCCAAGTAAAGGGTCTGAATGGTACTTCTGGCAATATTTTAGTTTTTGCTTTATTAATAAATTATCAAAGATTTCTAACATTCTGATTTCACTTTGTCATTTCGAGGTATTGAGTGCAAAATGATTGTGGGGGGGAAATTATTTTTTATTTTAGCACAAGGAATCAACATAACTAAATCTAAAAAAAGTAAAAGGGTCTGAAGATTTTTTGAATACATTATATTACAGTACTTTTAGCCAAAGTTATTTTTAGGCTAAGTTTCCACTTGTTTTTTTTCTGGCAGTTTTTGGAGTCCTGTCACTGCAGTTTTTGAGCCGAAGTCAGAAGTGGATCCATAAGGGAGGAGTATAAGTTATTCCTTTATATGTCCTATTCCTTTTGATTACACTTCCAGCTTTGGCTCAAATGCTGCAGTGGCAGTTTTCCAAAAACTGACAGAAAAAAAACAAGTGGAAACTTAGCCATAGGCAAAACTGAAGTACTCTTTTTTTTTTTTTTCTTCTTTGTTAAATAGTCTTTATTGTTTTGTTTTCCTTTCTATTATTTTTTGTTAAAAAATTTTTTTTGACTTTTGAATATGTATATCTATGGACACAATGTTATTTTTGAAAATATTTTTTTTAAACTCTATTACAGTGGTTTTTTTTACTAGCCAAAAATAGAAACATCTTCTCAACCTAAAACAGAATAAAATGATATGTTGTAGTTGACAGTTTTCATTTTAAGTTTGTTAGTCATGGTCTTCATTTTTAGCTATGTTTAACATTAGTTACAAGCTAAAAAAGACAAAGCTACAGAACCATGTGGGTTCACTCTTTACTTCACACTGAAGACTGATACACATACAATTTACATATATAGACCTATTGTCACACATTTAGGTCACTCTATGTCTTAAGAAAATTTCATATATTTTTTACACAGTTTGGATTCTAGTTTGGTGATAGGAGAGAAAAAATAGAAAGCTGTGTACAAAGCTGTAGCATTACATATGTGCACATTATTTGTAAATGGAAATGAAAATGAAATAACAGGTGACATTCTGTCACTTTGTAACATATCGAGACGGCACCAGTCTGTACTGACAGAGAATCGCTTTACAGGGCACTAGACACGTTGCTATGGTTGCAGTTAAAACGCACCAGTGAGCAAAGCGGAAAATTGATATTGGCAGCAGAAAATGTCCAAATGCAATATAAAAAGCCTATGAATAACTATACACCTATATGCAAAAGGATGAAGAGCAATGCAACAGTCAATAAGACAGAAACAGGTTCACATACTTTATACAAGGAAGGTTACACAACCAATTAAGTTAAGTTGCAATCTGTCCTGCACATCTGCATGTTATTCATATACCCCTTAATCTTTCTGCAATTCCACTCTGTACGCCACAGGTGCTGAGAAAGAAATACTAGTCAACATTGCATTTCCATGTCGCAAAACTAGACTTTACATAAGGGACATGTTGTCCTTCGGAAGACCTGGATCACACCCAATTATGACCAGTTATGCTGGTCAACTTTGAACATGGAAGTTACTGACAAAAAGTTACATAGTAACAAAAGTTTAAGGAAAAGTCTTTGACATGGTACTGTGTTGTGTTAAATGGACAATGAACTGTGTTCATATAATGTTTCGGCACCAACACTAAAGAGAGAACTCTTTCAGTTATAACCTTTTGCTTCATACTACCTCTGCATTTCACAGAAACTGAAGAGCCACAAGATGAAGTATTGATACAACCATCTCTGGATATGCTTATTGGATCCTATACTCTGATCTGATGTACATCCCCTACCATTGTCATTTATAATCTCACTGTCCTCATATGTTGCCAACAATCCAAAGGGGCTACTTAAAGCTCTTGGCCACCAATACAAAAACTATAACAAAAAAAGGCATACTTGAGTCGCCAACCCTTATATTGCTTAAATTGGGATAGTTCATCCCCACACCAGGATTGCCCGTAAATAACAAGAGAACACTTCCAAAATGTCTCCATTTTGGTGGGGTTTGCATAAACCCTGTTCCTTTTTGAGGTTCAGTTCGCAGTATCGTTGAGACTTTGGCCAAGTATGGTATAATTTGTCACCTACAGTACTGTTCTTTAGGCTCCGTGGCTGGTTGCAACTGCAACTCATAATACTGTAGATAAGCCACTGGGGCCCCTCAGACTCCAAAGCTCAGGTCTTGTTACAGCAAAACCTATAGTGAATCCCCATTTAACAGTAGGAAACACTCCATTTAACTATAGGTATGTTGCCATATGGCTGAGAAGTCTGTAGTTTGCTGATACATGCCTAGAACAATTGCTGCTGTTAAAACATAAGCACAGCTTAGAACACCTCAAAAATATTTCAATCTACACAAGGAGGTGTTATCCAGATGGGGAAACCTGTTCAGCTACAGCAATTCTAACCAAGATGAGAAATACAGAGTGCATTGCTATTAGGGAGAATAGGAGTCTCTAAGGCAAGCACTGCATATTCTTTATACAATAGCAGGCCATTGACAATTGATTTATTCTCCTGGTGACATTAATGGGACTAGCAGTTTGCTGCACATTTATGGAGCTGTTGAAGTTGAGACAGTCAGAAACAATAGCAGGTTGTTCTACTGCTGTGGTAGCATAACAAACGTTACCATACTAATGCCGCCAGGTAAGACTATACATAACAAGCAAGAAGCAAGCAGCAAGAGAGAGCCAGGAAAGTGAGTTTTTCCTGGCATATGTAGCCTTGTCTGGATTCTGTCTTATGTTGTAACTATAGTCAGAAAAATGATCAGACAGTATACGGCCATCCCACAACTAATCCTGATATTTCAACAAGTGTAGTGTTGTCCTGGTCCTAAGTACGGTCAGCTGGTTTGAGTGCAAATATTTTCCTCTGTTTTGTTTTCTATTTTGTATTTAATACTAAATATACAGCATCTTGAATTAGTCTTGTTTAAAACTACCTGGCTGTTTTGTGTACACAGCTCCTATGCACACCTATTCATTTCCATGGTTATAGACTTTAAACAAACTCTGTGCAGTCTCATCCTACAGCTATAAAGAGAGAAATGGTGCCACACTGGTTTGTTTGTTTGTAGCTTACCCTGATCTTCCCATTTTGAATTACAGATAATCTGTATATATTGGTGATATTTTCATATGACCTTGGGGTGTAGAAAACATTTATGAATCGACAATAAGATGACAATTGGACACGGTGAGATTACTGCAACTGCAATGCAACTGAATGATCCAAACAGGAAAAAGGTTGCAAACCAGACAAGAGAGGGAACTCTCAAAAATTAAGATGGGATCCCAATATGGTTCCCAACTCTGACACCCAGGACAGATTGACCTTACTATTTCCTGCATGTCTTTGGAGAGGACATAGTTCTTACCCTCCAAACCAAACAGATGGAGCAATAAGGGCAGGGCGTCTTATCACCTAGAAACCAGTAGCACGACTATATCTGCCATGAGGCCAGATAAGTATCTGGCCTCAGGCGGAGGGTTTCAGAGTCCCCGTAGGGCATCATGTTGGCACCCCTGAAATTTTTCACGAAAATTAAGTATTTCTCACAGAAAAACATGTTTTGCTGTACACATGTTTATTCCCTATGTGTGTATTGGAACTAAACCAAACATGGGAGGTAAAAAAACAAATTGGACATAATGTCACACGAAATTACAAAAATGGGCTGGACAAAATTATTGGCACCCTTCACTTAATATTTGGTTGCACACCCTTTGGAAAAAATAACTGAAATCAGTCGCTTCCTAGAACCATCAATAAGCTTCTTACACCTCTCAACCGGAACGTTGGACCACTCTTTCTTTGCAAACTGCTCCAGGTCTCTCTTATTGCAAGGGTGCCTTTTACCAAGAGCAATTTTAAGATCTCTCCACAGGTGTTCAATCGGATTTAGATCTGGACTCATTGCTGCCACTTCAGAACTCTCCAGCGCTTTGTTGCCATCCATTTCTGGGCACTTTTTGACATATGTTTGGGGTCATTGTCCTGCTAGAAGGACCCAAGATCTCAGATGCAAACACAGCTTTCTGACACTGGGCTGTACAGTGCAACCCAAAATCTGGTGGAAATCCTCAGATTTCATGATGCCTTGCACACATTCAAGGCACCCAGTGCCAGAGGCAGCAAAACAACCCCAAAACATCATTGAACCTCCACCATATTTCACTGTAGGTGCTGTGTTCTTTTCTTTGTAGGCCTCATTCCGTTTTCGGAAAACAGTAGAATGATGTGCTTTACCAAAAAGCTCTATCTTGGTCTTATCTTTCCACAAGACGTTTTCCCAGAATGATTTTGGCTTACTCAAGTTCATGTTGGCAAAATGTAGTCTTGCTTTCTTATGTCTCTGTGTCAGCAGTAAGGTCCTCCTGGGTCTCCTGCCATAGCGTTTTATTTCATTTAAATGTCAACGGATAGTTCTCGCTGACACTGATGCTCCCTGAGCCTGCAAGACAGCTTGAATATCTTTGGAACTTGTTTGGGGCTGCTTATCCATCATCCGGACTATCCTGTGTTGACACCTTTCATCAATTTTTCTCTTTCGTCCATGCCCAGGGAGATTAGCTACAGTGCCATGGGTTGCAAACTTCTTGAGAATGTTGGGCCCTGTAGACAGAGGTAAATCTAGATCTCTGGAGATGGACTTATAACCTTGAGATTGTTGATATTTTTCCACAATTTTGGTTCTCAAGTCCTCAGACAGTTCTCTTCTCCTCTTTCTGTTGTCAATGCTTAGCATGGCACACACAGACACACAATGCAAAGACTAAGTGAACGTCTCTCCTTTTTATCTGCTTTCAGGTGTGATTTTTATTTTCACCACACCTGTTACTTGCCCCAGGTGAGTTTACAGGAGCATCACTTGCTTGAAACAATCTTATTTTTCCACAATTTTGCAAGGGTGCCAAAAATTTTGTCCAGTCCATTTTTGGAGTTTGGTGTGACATTATGTCCAATTTGCTTTTTTTCCTCCCTTTTTTGGTTTAGTTCCAATACACACAAAAGGAATAAACATGTGTATAGCAAAACATGTGTTACTGCAATCCTTTTTATGTGAGAAATACTCCATTTTATTTGAAAAATTTAAGGGCTGCCAACATTTACGGCCATGACTGTATTATGTAGAGGTATACAGTGTACTTTCTTACTTATAATTGTTATTGATAGTAGAGGGCACAATTTTAGTTTTTGTATAATGCAGCAAAAAAGCTAGAGTTGACTCTATGTCTATGGTATGTACAGTATGTCATCACAGATGGTCAGAAGAGGTCACCCAACACCATTTCTCATTCTTAGTAAACACTGACATTTAGTTAGGGTGTTCCTCCAATTTTGGTGTAGCAGCTAACTAAAGCTTTTTGGAGGTATGTCTTATCTTTCTGTTTGTGTGAGATGTTAAAGGCATTTAAAACCACAGCTAAAATTTGACATTAATCAGGCCTAATACTAGTGATTCTGCATAGTGGCTCAAGCAATGATTGTCTCCACATTCCTGCTTTTCTTGACTCCCATACAAAATGCCTGCCATTCATTTTTGTGCCAACTTTGGCTTTAAACCAGAGAACATATGCAATTGCATGAACTTAAAGGAGAGCACACCAGGCTGGGTTCACAGTTTTTTTGCAGAATGTTTTTTTCACATGATATAATTTTGCATCAATTTCCATTTGTTTATTTAAATACATTAATTGACCTCAAAGGTAATAAAAACCAAATGAATCCCGTAAAAGAAATGGTTTTGGCACCATTTGAGTTCCACTAAAATAAGTAGGATCCTGCAAAGAAAAGTGTGAATGCCACCTTGAATAATATATATTGCACAAGCAAAATATGAGGTATATTTATCCCTTTGGATTGTGCTCACTACATGCAAACAGACACGTAAAACTGTTGAGTTCCTACTATAAAGACAATGGAGATTAAAAATGAGGTTACTAGTAACCATACAATGTAAAGAGATGTATTATTACAGAATTAAAGCAGCAAATACAGAATAAGGTTCTATGAGTGTCCACAAGTCCTAATATACGGTACGTTAAACTGGAGGCATAGGATGCATCTATACAGGTCTATGAAGAAGAATCTATGTGAAGGGGCATGGAAAGATTCAATGAGATTGGAAAACACTGGTCTTCTTTTATTCCAGTCTTGTTCATTGTCTATGTCTGGTATTGCAGCTCAGCCTCATTGAGGTGAATGTTAAGTGGTGTTGAAATTTTGTAATGTATCTTATGTATATCTTTTTTCTCTACAAATCAGATGCCTTTTGTCCCCATCCTCCCTCCTAAAATCTTCTCAGTTCATCAAAGTCTCAGGTTACAGCAGCCTATCCAAGTCTATGGAGAGGGGAGTGAAGAAGAGAGAAAGGAGATGGGAGAGGCTGGAGAGAGACAAAAGGAAATAATGCAACATAAAAAGACTGATTGGGCTTATAGGGAGTATCAGTGCTGTATTCACAGCCTACACTGCATAGTTATGGTATATAATGTCTTTCATGTTTACAGTATACAGAAGACCTCATAACAGTCTACACCCACTAGCTCAGGAACACCTGTAGGTTATACAAGGGCCAGAAAAAGTGCTACTCCTTATGTATACACGACATCTCATTCTGAAAAGTTACTTGAAATAACAACATTTACACTTTAAGATATCAGGGTTTGCTTCCAATATACAGTGAAAAAACTGCTATCAGTTAATATACAGTATATGAAACCATGTTTTGGGGTAGATTTCACAGACTTTACCATGTCGATTGTAGGAGACAATATGATGTTTTCAGAACACTTCACAACTCACATCATCCCATTAAAACTATAGCCATTACTGTTTTACCGACAACAGTTGGTCGATGACCTACTCGGTATAGAAGCCTTTTAACCTCGTGATAGAAAAGGAAGGATTGGGCATGTTGAAATCTCTTCAATGGCCAGAGATATGCAGAAAAGGAGTCCTAAGGTAAATATGTATGTTTGTGGGGATAAAGGGAAATAGTGTGCTTAGCCAAGTCACACATTTATCATTTTAAGATCCCTTTGTATGACCGAGGACAATTTGTATCTTTGAATAAAAAGAAAAATAACTAGGTTCTGATTATTATCTGTTCTAGGAATTCAAACATCTAAAGTTCTCATTCATAGACGTCAAATGCTGATGCACCATAACTGAGTAATCCCATTGATTTCTCCTCAGTATCCCACCCTAAATTAATATTATTGAGCTAACCATTAAGACGTCCATTTATCTGAGGAAGCTTTGATAACCCTCCTCTTCTCGCTTACTCCTTTAATCTCATTATATAAAAATATAATTAAAAAAAATGTAATTACATTTTCTTTTTCTTAGAAAATAAACTGTGTGCATAGCTTTCATGTGGTGGTTGAGGACTCGCCAAGCACTGTGTACTGTATTATGCCTTGGATTGGCACTGGTTGAGAACATGGCACGCAATGTGATTAGGCATAACTCCTTGCCTTCCAAATATTGAAGAATCATGTGTCATTATATATTTTTGGCTCTGATATTTTTTCAGTAATGTGGCATTGACCACCAGTGTTGCTTTCTTCCTCAGAAATTAAAGATTCCATAAGTAACTCCCTTGGAGATCACACTCGTACGATGAGTGATTTCTTAATTTAACCACGTCAAGCTGGTTGGGATAATGAATGACCTGGAGGAAAGTTTCTTCATTTACCTCAATGTGATAGTTGTAACTTGATCATCGCTTGCTCTAACGTAATGTTCTTAGAAATACATTTAAATTCCTTATAGCTTCACTTTTAAGAGACAGGATTTTCTCAGAGGCCCCATTGTTTACACCGGAAGAAATTTTTTTAAACCTAATTTCCAACAAAAGCCCTGGTAGATGTGTCCATTAAAGTCTATTCCTCTGGGACATTATAGTCAAATGAGACAAATACACTACAGATACACAACGTGGCATGTTCAGTTAATAACATTTTGCTGCAATGACCAGAATGAACAAATTGAGAACAAGTGGTGGATTTTGGACCTTTTCTTCAGTTGTATGTGATATGCCCATTTTTTGAGCTACTTGATCTTCGCTCCATCTTCTATTTTGTAGGGTAGATTACCTTTTGCTCTTAATATTAACAAATAGCTTAAGGATAGCCAGATGATGACGAAGATGAGATGTGTGGCATTGGCAGTGAAGATGCTGTATTGTCTCAAGCAGTCATAACTAAGTCATCTCAGTCTTCCTGGCCATAGTGCAAGACGGTGTTCTTAGGATGGAAAAGTGACATCTGTGTCTCTGCAGCCACTCACGCAACTAACATGGGCTCTTCTGAGTGTGGCTAAGAAGGTCATTATAGATCTGTGAGCGTAGAAACCTCGGGTAGGAATCCCTTTCCATTAGGCTGCGTACTCTCAGTTGGGCAAGGTCGAAACAAGACAAAGTTGGATGCTGAAGGTTTCGTTTAGTCATTTCTCTGGTTGGGTAATCTATGTTAACCTTTAGAATAACAAGAAAATATATGAAGATATAAATAATAAAGTTTAACATTATCACTAAACTCTCAAGAAGACAGAAAAACCGGCACCACACGTAATTCCTTGTACGGCAAACAGGTATGACAGCCTAAAAATGGATTCAGGTGTGTTCAGGTAGCAACGGTGGGCGGCGTTGCACGCTGACTGTAGAAATAATGTATATGTCACCAAAGAAAAGCAAAAGCGGAGCGCTCACTGTCAGTAGTTGCAAACAGTTCACCGAGGATCTATGGCTTCATAGGTCATGTCGATCCAAGCAGGAAGGTGGCAGGTGGATCCAGGGGGAGCCCTGACGTCTGAGCTCCCCTAGGATCCACCTGCTGCCTCCCTGCTTGGATTGACATGACCTATGAAGCCATAGATCCTTGGTGAACTGTTTGCAACTACTGACGGTGAGCGCTCCACTTTTGCTTTTCTTTGGTGACATATAAAGTTTAACATTACATTGAACATCCAAAAGTGTGCTACAAAGTCAGAGTATGGCAATTCAATAAATGGCAGGTCACAGGTGTATAGGATATGGACACCTGGTGCAGAAGTGCCATATTTACTAAAATGGGGCTGAGTCACACAAGATACTGCCTATAGCTGCCCATACACATAAGCTGTTGTCTTAATGGTCACTCGCTAGGTTTTCCGATCCACCCATACATATGCTGCGCATAGCATGTATGTCTTTTTAATGTGGAGAAGGGAGAAAGCCACTGCTGACACGCTTGGCACAGCTTATCTTCCCAAGTACAAAAGGACCAAACAGCTGAAATCCAACATGCCTAATCCTTTACCCCCTAAAATCAGCCATCAGGGGAAAGCCATGAGGTTGGCTGTTTACACATGTAATAGATTTAACCAACACACATATTTAATGCATATGGCCAGATTAGGAACGTGTCTCTAGTACAATAAGCACAGACAGCCCCTTTCTATTTTCTCACATGCTTATAGAGTCAGGATGGATATACATTGGATTCATCTCAGATGAACCTGCAGGACTAACTGACTATCTGATGCGTATGTGTGCCAATGGATGATGTCAGAAGAAGCAGTTGAACTACAACATACCTGACAACAGTTTACACATATGAGAGACAGGAGAGACAGCTGTCAATCAACCAAGAATTTGGCTAACAGCCATCTATTCTGCATGGACAGCTTCTTGTGTGGTTAAAAACATGGAATTTTGTTGGTTTTCACCTTACTGGATCAGAACATAGAAGGGTTTCCTTACAAAAATGTATTATGTGAATTCAAGACAAACCCTTTTTACATTAAAGTACCTATGTTGAATGTTTAAAGGGGTACTCTGCCCCGAGACATCTTATTCCCTAACGGCGGGACCCCCGGGATCTCCCTGCTGCACCCGGCGTTCGTTTAGAGGCTTGTGGTGTCACGGACGCACCCCCTTCCATAGACTTGCATTGAGGGGGCATGGCCATGATGTCACAAGTGGGCGTGCCCGTGACGTCATGAGCCTCCGCCCCGTATCGCCAGTCATCCGGCACGGAGCGAAGATCGCTCCGTGCACCGGATGTCTGGGGTGCCGCAGCCAAGATCGTATCCACACACCACTTTGCTTCTGTAGTTAAAGACATCCAAATTAAGTTATCCTTATCAATTTCTTATAAAATCTTCATAACATTTGAATAATATCATTTTAGCTTCCTGGTCCAATGACTAACTAATCTCAGAAGACTGTAAAATATTCCTATCAATGTCTAAATATAAGGACAAAATCTTTGTTTTAATTGGAAAAGAAGGGCATATGATTCATGGCAGCAACTTTTAATGACCTACTGAACATCTGAATCACCAGTGCGGCATAGATGGAATATGCTTAAGGAAATGTAATGACCTCATGACAAGTAGTGCTCAGTGGTTATATTCAAAATCGCAAGTTATTTTAGTGAATTATTCCAAAAGGTTGTGTTACTATAGTTTCATTTCATTAAAATATATCTGGTGTTATATATGGTATTCCTGTTGAATATCATGGTAGCACAAGACCAAACTAGTACAAACTGGGAAGCGACACAAATATTAACAAATAGATTATTATCAACAAATTATATTTTATCAACAAATATTTTTAACAAATATATTATCTATTAACAAATAGAATTATTGTCTTATAAGTGCACCTTGAGGGTTATCCTAGCTTACCTCTCTAGGAGCTTGAACATCAATGTATTCCTGAAAAATACGACGGGCTTTTGCAGGCAATTTGTTCATTGAGCGGGTCTTCCTGTAGTCCTCACAGGCAATCCAGAACTCCAGGTTTTCCTCACTGAATTCAGTTTGTAGGAAGGCACGAAATGCAGAGCGACCATCTATAGAAGGAAACCCATGATTATTGACCACATAACAAAACATGTTTACAAAGTCAAAGATGAAGAGGGGCACTTGAAAGAACATTCAAGGCGTATGCCTGTATATTTTTATTTCACTATTATCACTCAATTAATTTGACTATAACAGTTGTTAAAGGGAGAGTGTCAATAAAAAATAACACATTGTTTAAATAAACTGTTTATAGTGTCTGATTGTGGGGTGGTTGACCTCTAGGTCCCTCTGTTGATCTCCACAATGGGGCCCTAAATCTCCCAGCTGCTTGGAGCATTGGGTAGGCATGCAAGCCATGCTTTCTCTGTGAAAACACTGGAGATAAGCAAGCGCTGTACTCAGTTATGTCCGGCGCTCCCATAGATGCATGGAGCATGTCCCGACTCCTAAAACCATGGCACTGAGAGATCCATTCTGGAGATAGAGTCAGACGTCAGAGCCCCAGAAATCAGACTTTTAACCTGGTGATAGAAGATACATTTTTAAACACTTGATTGCCCTTTTGAGGCTGGTGTCACACAAAAAAAAATGCTACTTCACTTTCTGGGCCAGCCCCATATATGTCAGTGCAAAACATTCTATATGCCACTAATGTATATTTTCCCTGGACATTATTCAACAATACATTTATGTAATACAGAATTTAAGGTACCCAAACAAATATTATTCACTAGAAATGTTTTTGCATGTGTGAGAAACATCAAAACCTAGAATGGAGGCCTTTTTCCTAAGAACCCATAGCAACAAGTACAGCACTGTACTTGCGTCTCTTTGTCACTACCATAGAAATACATGGAGAGTGTGCCGCCTACAACACGCGCTCCTCACTGAGAGCCAGGGTCCCTTTCCATAGATTGCTGTAGGTCCCAGTGGTCAGACCCTCTACGATAATGCACTTATTCCCTATCCTGTGGATAGGGGATAAGATAGTTTTCACCGGAGAATTCCTTTAATATGATCTGAATACAATATTATAACTGTTTATGGCCTTATGTCTAGCGCCCTTCTCCATTTTTCATTTAAACACATGTGACAATCTATACAATTTATCTCTGCATAGTTTGTTTAATAGACAATTATAATGGTGTCGCCATTCCATTACGATAACACAGGAAGACCATTATTGCAGCTTTGTTATTGTTGTCTGCATTCCAGATTCATTAAGACAAAGGGAAAACAATCAATCCAGGATCCAGCATCTGCCAAGTTCTCTCTACTTACATTTATGAGACAAGAGCAGATCGAATGACCGAGCCCATCTTCTGGCTTCTTCTGCAGTCAGTCGTCTGTGGGAGCGAAAGAGATACTTAATCCTTGACTTGTTGGTTCTAGAACACAGGAAGCAAGCAGAGAACTGTCCACAACAGATATTCAGTTAAATATTTACTATATTGGAAATAGGACATGGAAAAAGGGAAAACAATTTGAATTATCTAAAATGAAGGCAAAAATATTGTGTAAATGTCTCATATTTAAATAAATAAATAAATGCATTTTCTAATAATATATATAAAAAACTAATAAAACATTTCATAAGAAGTTATATCTGTCCCTTAAAGGGGTACTCCCACGTAATTTTAATTTATCCCTTGTAACCGGGCTGCCACTATTAGAATAATAAACTTATGTTACCTCCCCCACTCCTTATCAATTTCCCATCCTCCAGCTCCTGGTTTTGGTGCCCAATATGTCAATCTGCTGCTCAGCTAATCGATGTCTTAGCTGGTAATAGGCTAAGCGGTACTGTAATGTAACGGGCCTAAGCATTTGGAAGAAAGCGGAGCATGGGCCTATTACACAACAATGATGCTCAGCCTATTGACCAGCCACGACAGGACATCGCTGTGACAGGTGATTAGATTAGCGCAGTGTGACACGTCAGGCACCAAAACAAGGAAGAAGAGGGCCGGAAGACAGAATACCTATATTAGCGGCACTGCCGAGGTATAAAGGGAATTACATCATCTAAAATATGATAACTACTTCTGCAATGTGGTTTGGATGCTGACCTGGTCCTTGTGGTCCCTTTGTTTTGGGTATCAACGAGGGCCACATACCTTATGATCTCTGTCTAATGTCAAATGTCCACTCCAAATTGAAAGCCACACACTATACCTGTTAATCAATTTAGGCATCTATTCTCCTTTAACCCCTTAAGGACCAAGCCCATTTTCACCTTTAAAGGGTTATCCACCATACGGTGGATTTAGTACGTACCTGGTAGACAGTATGTCACGATTCGGCTGGCTGGAGGTGGATCCTCTGTGCCAGAGAGGGATTGGCGTGGACCGTGTTGGTGGACCGGTTCTAAGTTGCTACTGGTATTCATCAGAGCCCGCCGCAAAGCGGGATGGTCTTGCAGCGGCGATAGCAACCAGGTCGTATCCACCAGCAACGGCTCAACCTCTCTGACTGCTGAAGATAGGCGCGGTACAAGGGAGTAGACAAGAGCAAGGTCGGACGTAGCAGAAGGTCAGGGCAGGCAGCAAGGATCGTAGTCAGGGTCAACGGCAGGAGGTCTGGAACACAGACTAGGAACACACAAGGAAACGCTTTCACTGGCACAATGGCAACAAGATCCGGCGAGGGAGTGCAGGGAAAGTGAGGTATAAGTAGGGAGTTCACAGGTGAACACACTGATTAAGCCTGCTGCGCCAATCAGTGGCGCAGTGGCCCTTTAAATTGCAGAGACCCGGCGCGCGCGCCCTAAGGAGCGGGGCCGCGCGCGCCGGGACAAGACAGACGGGGAACGAGTCAGGTACGGGAGCCGGGATGCGCATCGCGAGCGGGCGCCTCCCGCATTGCGAATCGCATCCCGGCTGAGAGGGATATTGCAGCGCACCCGGTCAGCAGGTCTGACCGGGGCGCTGCAAATGCAAGGATGCTGCGAGCGCTCCGGGGAGGAGCGGGGACCCGGAGCGCTCGGCGTAACACAGTAATGGACATGCTTAGGAAGGATCTGCGCTTGTCTTATGGTTAAATGGCTATGCTGTGAGATTAACACTTTGGCTAGTTATTTGTGAACTGGTATTTCCTTTTTGAGTTTTCTTCTTTTCCTACAAATACCAGAATTACATTTTCCTC
Organism: Hyla sarda; assembly: GCF_029499605.1. Taxonomy (NCBI): domain Eukaryota; kingdom Metazoa; phylum Chordata; class Amphibia; order Anura; family Hylidae; genus Hyla; species Hyla sarda. Next base: position 189,531,021 of record NC_079195.1, on the reverse strand, counting down.
CCTCCCACACATCAGCCACCCCACCCATTGAAACATAAATGAGCTTCATCCATTCAAAAGACCCATGGTTTTCAATCAGGCTGACTACAGCTGTTGCATTAGTTGCAGATTGATCTCTCTCCCACCAAGTGATCGCTCCACCCATTGAAGCAGACAGGCTCCCTGTCATCAGCTGACTAGAGAGTCAGGTCTCGGCCGCATTGCAACCTGGGAAAGATCTGAGACAACAGTCATTTTATATGCTGTTAAAAATAAATATTGGGGTGAAAATCACAGAATAATTGTGAGAAAACCGTCACACACAGGTATAGACACTATATTATGAACTACACTAACTGTACAGCCCCTGTAGCATAGTCAAATAAAAAAAATTCCTGGAATACCCTTTTAAAGACCAGAGCATTTTTTGCACATCTGCCACTGTCACTTTAAGCATTAATAACTCTAGGATGCTTTTACTTATTAATTTGATTCTGAAAAAGTTTTTTCGTGACATATTCTAATTTAACATAGTGGTAAATTTTCGTTGATACTTGCCTCATTTCTTGGTAAAAAATTCCAAAGTTTGAAGCTCTCTGCTTGTAAGGAAAATAGACATACCAAATAGATTATATATTGATTCACATATACAATATGTCTACTTTATGTTTGCATCATAAACTTGACATGTTTTTACTTTTGGAAGACATCAGAGGGCTTCAAAGTTCAGTGGCAATTTTTCAATTTTTCACGAAATTTTCACAATCTGAATTTTCAGGTATCAATTCAGTTTTGAAGTGGATTTGAAGGGCTTTCATATTAGAAATACCCCATTAATGACACCATAATAGAAACTGCACCCCTCAAAGTATTAAAAATGACATTAAGAAAGTTTGTTAACCCTTTAGGTGTTTCACAGGAATAGCAGCAAAGTGAAGGAGATAATTCAAAATTGCTTGTTCTTGTAGACCCAGTTTTTTTTTATTTTTACAAGGGGTAAGAAAAAGCCCCCGAAAATTTGTAACCCAATTTCTCTTGTGTAAGGAAATACCTCATATGGGGATATAAAGAGGGCTCAGATGTTTCAATGAAAAAAAAAATTTCACTAAAGTGCATTCCCCCCCCCCCCAAATTGACCATATTAACAAAGGGTAATAGGAGAAATACCCCATGTTAGGACGTAAAATGCTCTGCGGGCAAACTACAATGCTCAGAAGAGAAGGAGTCACATTTGGCTTTTGGAAAGCAAATATTGCCTAAATGTCGCATTTATGAAGCCCCTATGGTGCCAGAACAGCAAAAATAACAAACAAAAAACACGTTGCATACTATTTTGGAAACTGCATCCCTCAAGGAACGTAGCAAGGGATACAGTGAGTCTTAACACCCTTCAGGTGTTTGACGACTTTTCATTAAAGTCGGATGTGTAAATGAAAATTTAATTTTTTTTCACTAAAATGCAGTTTTTTCACCAAATTTTACATTTTTACAAGGGGTAATAAGAGAAAATGCCCCCCAAAATTTGTAACCCCCATTTCTTCTGAGTATGGAAATACCCCATGTGATGACGTCAAGTGCTCTGCTGGCGCACTACAATGCTCAGAATAGAAGGAGCGCCATTTAGCTTTTGGAGAGAGAATTTGTTTGGAATGGAAGTCAGGGGGCCATGTGCGTTTACAAAGCCCCCCGTGGTACCAGAACAGATGTGACCCCCATATGACCCCATTTTGGAAACCTCTCACAGAATTTAATAAGGGGTGCAGTGAGCATTTACACCCCACTGGTGTTTGACAGATCTTTGAAATGGTGGGCTGTGCAAAAGAAAAATTAAATCTGTCTGACACCTGTGGGGTGTAAATGCTCACTGCACCCCTTATAACATAATGTGAGGGGTGTAGTTTCCAAAATGGGGTCACATGTGGGGGGTTCCATTGTTCTGGCACTATGGGGGCTTTGTAAACACGTGTCCTTCAATTCCCCAAAAAATTCTCTCCAAAAGCCCAATGTCGCACATTCTCTTCTGAGCATTGTAGTTCGCCCACAAAGCACTTTACATCCACATATGGGGTGTGTTCTTTTTCAGAAGAAATGGAGTTACAAGTTTTTGGGAGCTTTTTTTCCTATTTTCCCTTGTGAAAATGAAAAATTTAGGGTAACACCCGAATTTTAGTAAAAAAAATTTTTTTTTCATTTTCCCATCCAACTTTAAAGAAAATTTGTCAAACACCTATGGGGTGTTAAGGCTCACTATGCCCCTTGTTACGTTCTGTGAGGGGTGCAGTTTCCAAAATAGGGTCACATGTGGGTATTTATTTTTTTGCATTTATGTCAGAACCACTGTAAAATCAGCCACCCCTCTGTGCAAATCACCAATTTAGACATCAAATGTACATAGTGCGCTCTCACTCCTGAGCCTTGTTGTGCGTCCGCAGAGCATTTTACGCCCACATATGGGGTATTTCCGTACTCTTTTTGTGGGTCTTTTTTTCTTTTACCTCTTGTATGGGGCAACAAGTATGGGGCAACACCAGCATGTTAGTGTCATTTTTTTAATTTTTTTACACTAACAGGCTGGTGTTGACCCCAACTCTTCCTTTTCATAAGGGTTAAAAGGAGAAAAAGCCCCCCAAAATTTGTAATGCAATTACTCCCAAGTACGGAAATACCCCATATGTGGCCCTAAACTCTTTCCTTGAAATTCGACAGGGCTCCGAAGTGAGAAAGCAGCATGAGCATTTGAGGACTAAATTGGGGATTGCACAGGGGTGGACATAGGGATATTCTACGCCAGTGAATCCCAAACAGGGTGCCTCCAGCTTTTGCTAAACTCCCAGCATGCCTGGGCAGTCAGTGGCTGTCTGTAAATGCTGGTAGTTGTTGTTTTGCAAGATCTAGAGAGCCACAGTTTAGAGACCACTGCACAGTGATCTCCAAACTGCAGCCCTCCAAATATTGCAAAACTACAAATCCCAGAATGCCCAAACAGCAAACAGCTGTCTGGGCATGCTGGGAGTTGTAGTTTTGCAACATCTGGAGGGCTACAGTTTTGAGACCACTGTATACTGGTCTCCAAACTGTAGCCCTCCAGATGTTGCTAGGCAACAACTCACTGGCTTCCGTAGACTGCACCAGGGCGCCGCACCAGGGAGCCACACCTCATCGCCGCCGATAAGTGACCGCCGGTCACAGCACAGTTCCCCCATTCTGCCTGGACTACCAAGGGTGCGCAGAGCAAGGTAACGGAACTTTAACCCACCCCCAACCCCCAATCTGCCATTGGTCGGTCGCTTCTGACCGACCAATAGCAGGGATAGGAGGGGTGGTACCCTAGGAGGGGTGGACAGCCCTGATCTCCCTTATTTTCCAGGTAATCGGAGACCTGTCTGACCAGGAATTGCTGCAGATCTCTGGTCTGAATTGACATGGGGGGGGGGGGGTCTCAGGGTTTGCACGGGGTGCTTGCTGAATGATTTCAGCAGGCATCCCGCTCCAGTCCCCAGCCGGTGAGCGTCGGGGACCGGAATTCCCATGGGCATACAGGTATGCCTGGATCCTTAAGTACCATTGAGTGCGGGTGTACCAGCTGTTAACTGAATGCTTGTTTGGCTGTTTTTCTACTGTTCATCCTATACAAATGATGTGTTTTTAATACAGAGAAGGGACATTGGGGGACATGTATAATTGCCTTTAGACTACTTTTCATGTCTACAGATTTTGCACAATTGCACTTTTTTTGCATTTGTGCTGAGTTTTTTTTTGGTGGATGATTTTCTAAAGTTGTCACCTGCTTGGTGTACCTTAGACAACTTAATCCAGTGGACTGGTATGTATCATTTGCGCAAAAAAAAGTTGATTTTTTTTTTGCGCAATTGCTTTTTTTTTTTTTTTTGCAAAAATCAACTAAAAATGTACGAGTGGTTGCAGGGACACGTAGAAAAGTGTTGGACACTGGCAATGCAGGAGCTAGCCCTCAGCACTGCAATACTACAACTACTCCCATCATGGGACAGAATCTGTCCCATGATGGGAGTAGTTGTAGTACCGCAGTGACCTGCTGCGATCTGCACCTCAGCCCCAGGACTACAACTCCCATCATGGACGGAGTCTGCCCATGATGGGAGTAGTAGTCCTAACAGTGCCAATAGAGTCCCACAGCCAGGGGATGTGCAAGAGCTGTCCCTCAGCACTGTGGTACTACAACTACTCCCATCATGGGACACAGAATGTCCCATGATGGGAGTAGTGGTCCAAGGGACAGATCGGCAGAGGGACAGATCGCACTGGGTCTCATTCCTGAGACCCCCTGTGATGTTTACTTCTCCGCCCCCCTAGTGATGACATCATTAGGGGGCAGAGCTACACAATCCAGGCCAAAATTGAAGCCAAAGTGGTAAGTGTGGCTCTGTTCTCATTATGCGTTTTGCATAATGGGAACAGACCCTTTCTGGCAGTGTGTCCCCAAACAGGGAGACTCCAGCTGTTGTTTAACTACAGCCCCCATTATGGGAGTTGTAGTTTAGCAACAATTGGAGGCTCCCTGTTTAGGAACACGCTGCATTATTTACGGTCTTCCCAAGGGAGAGAGCAAAAAAAATACTAACCCATTTTTTGTGTCTTTCTTTTTTTCTCATTTCTGATGCGTGAATGCGGAGGGCTATGCCGGATTCGGTGGACTGCGATGATGACCAGTGTTTTTTTATGTAAATAAAATGGTTAATGAGGGCTTTGGGGGAGTGTTTTTTTTTAAATAAAATTTTCTTTTTCAATGTGTCGTGTTTTTTATAATTGAATTTTCAGTCTTAGTAGTGGAAGCCATCTTGTAGACGGAATCCATTATTAAGCCGGGGTTTAGCGTTAGCACCAAAAACAGCTAGCGCTAACCCCCAATTATTACCCTGGTACCCACCGCCACAGGGGGTGCCAGGAAGAGCCGGTACCAACAGGCCCGGAGCATCAAAAATGGCGCTCCTGGGCCTTAGTGGTAACAGGCTGGCGTTATTAAGGCTGGGAGGGCCAGTAACAATGGTCCTCGCCCACCCTGGTAACGTCTGGCTGTTGCAGCTTGGTTGATATCTGGCTGAAAATGAAAATACGGGGAACCCTATGAATTTTTTAAAAATAAATAAACAAAAAAATGCATAAGGTTCCCCATATTTTCAGTATCAGCCAGATACCAACCAAGCAGCAACAGCCTGATGTTACCAGGGTGGACGAGGACCATTGTTACTGGCCCTCCCCAGCCTAAATAATGCCAGCCTGTTACCGCCTAGGCCCAGGAGCGCCATTTTTGATGCTTCGGGCCTGTTGATACCGGCTCTTCCCAGCACCCCTGGGGCGGTGGGTACCGGGGTAATAATTGGGGGTTAGAACTAGCTGGTTTGTGGCTAACACTAAGCTCAGGCTTAGGAATGGATTCTGTCTACAAGATGGCTTCCACTACTAAGCCTGAAAATTCAATTATAAAAAACATGACACATTGAAAAAAAATGTATTTAAAAAACACTCCCCAACAGCCCTCATTAACCCTTTTATTGACATTAAAAAAAAACACTGGTCATTGTCGCAATCCACCAAATATGACGTAGTTCTCCTCATTCACATATCTGAAATGAGAAGAAAAAAAAAAAAAAAGGTTATTATATTTTTGTCGCTCTCCTTTGGGGAGTGCGCCCATACTGCAGTGTAACAGGGAGCCCCCAATTGTTGACATCTGCCTACTGTGTCCTGTATATACAGTCATCTATAGATGGGTGTATATACAGGATAGTGCACAAAGACAACCCAGAACTGCTCAGCAGCAACGTCGGTTGACGCTTTCCTTGCTGGGCTCCTGTATAGTATACATGGGTACACAATACAGCTGGCGGAGGTAAGTAGTGATGCTCTGCACCCTGTATATGTATATGCTATACATCACTCCTCACCTCCTTACACTCTGTGGGCCGGGCGCTCTGCATCTGACCCACAGAGTGGTACCTGAAGCCAGTGAAAAAAAATCACCACAGGGTAAAAAAATGTTTGTTTCCGCACACCAGTAAAAAATGCAAGAAAAATGCAAGAAAAAGCTGTGACAGTTTTTCTGGCATTTTTGCTGGTGGACAAAAACAAAAAACAAAAAAACAATGGAATCCGAGCCTCAAAGCAATAGAGAAAAACCCCTGTGTCCACTTTTCCTGTGAGTAGTAGATCAGGTGTACAAATAGAACTGTGTGTAAATTTAGAACTTTGCCCTAAATTCCTCATGTGCCTTGCACAAGTATGGTAGATTTGGTGCAATTGGTGCAAAATTTAGACCAACCAAAATTAGCTTAAAAAAAATGTCTACCTACACCAACATTGATACATGTCCCCCATTGTGTCTCTTCCCGGGCCTTGTTCATGATTAGGGATGAGGGAATCGAATCTGACGAATCCAAATTCATTTTAAATGTCAGGAAAAATTTGATTTGCAATGAATGCAAATATCGCCACGATTGGATCACGCAAATCGCTTATTAAAATCCATTTAGTGTGGTCCAGGCTCCAGGGCATCTAAAATGGTGGATCCACATGTGAGGACATGGGGCAAAGAATCCTGGGATGGTGGGAACAAGGGTAGGCGGGATGACAGTGAATCACTTGCAGCCTGCAGCCTATGCAGCCTATTTATTTTCTCACAATTCTGTGATTTTAACCCCAATATTTATTTTTAACTGCATACAAACTGACTTGTCTCAGATTTTTCCCAGGTTGCAATGTTGCCGAGACCTGACTCACTAGTCAGCTGATGACAGGGAGCCTGTCTGCTTCAATGGGTGGAGCGATCGCTTGGTGGGAGAGAGATCGAACTGCAACTAATGCAACAGATGTAGGCACTCTGATTGAAAACCACAGATTTTTTAAATGGATTATGTTTCGATGGGTGGGGTGGCTGATGTGTGGGAGGGAGGAAAATGGAATTATGGGATTTGTAGGCAAAAATGGATGACTCAAACAGGAAATACCAGTTCACAAAAAACTAGCCACAGCCATTTAGCCCCAAGCCAGGTGCAGATCCTTCCTAAGCATTTCCATTACTGTCTGCCAGGTACATACTAAAATCACCTTATGGTTGATAACCCCTTTAAGGGCCTAGATACTATGAAAGGCCAGGAAAAAGTACACTCCTGCTGGTGTTGTAGACGAATACTGTTTTAAGCATAGTGGAGGGTATTGTCCTCCCATCATGAGTGCATACTGCATAAGTACATCTAAGTGGTGTATTATTTTGTTCCTGTTAACGTCTTAAGGGTCTAGATACTGTGAAAGGCCAGCCAAAAGTACACACCTGTTGGCTTTGAAGACAAATACTGTTTTAAGCGTAGTGGAGCGTATTGTGCTCCCCTCATATGCGCACTAAGTATGTCAGGCAAAGAAGTGCCAGGACGTGCACAGAGGAGTGGCAGAGGCCTAACTTCATCAGGCAGAGGTCACAGCAGACTAGGGGCGAGTGGCAGCAGGAGTCGCAGAGAGAGGCCTGAGCTCCCGTTATCAGCTAGCAGTCGTGTCTCGACCAGCAACCCATTTGCCGTCATTGATTGGTTAACACGGTCATCCACTTCATCACATGTGACATCTGACTCCCCCAGCCAACAGTCAGTGGATTCCTCAGACACAACCCTCATTTGGCATGGCCCGGGAGCACTCTCTGTGCTCCCATTGCCTCTGTCCTATGCTGTTCCCTCCCCCACAGAAGTATCTTATGCTGTGGGTTCAGCTCCACTATTTAGTGAGGACGATCTAATAGAGGACAGTCAGAAGCTACTGGCCAGCAAACAAGTGGAGGAGACATCCTCCGCTCTTCCGTTAGCCAGGCAAGTACTGATGAGGAGAGTGGCGTGGGAGGTGGTGTTGCGAGCGTTCAGGCTCCTGAAGCAGACACTGTTGAGGAACCTGAGGAGGACATCAGTAACGTGCAGACACAACTAGATGATCATGAAGCCGATCGCACTTGGGATCTGGGTGCAAAAGGGGCTTCATCATCATCAGAACAGGGTTGCAGGTTGCCCGTGAGGCAGCAGCTGAGCCAGCAAGATGGTAGCATGTTTGGCAGTCAGCATGGTGGCAGAAGTGGAAAGTCTGGAGTCAAATGGGCCGGGGGTAGACCACCTGCTTCGCGACAGCCTACCTTCCTAGGAGGTAGTGGAACAGGATGGTTGGTGGGATAATCAGCTACTCGGTGGTGTGGCAGTTTTTCATCAAGCATCCAGAGGATGTTAACCTGGCCACATACAAGATGTGTCGGCAGAAGGTGAAGCATGGTCAGGGTCCCAATGTATGCACCACGCCATGCGTCAACATATGCAGCATCACCATAAAGCGGCCAGGGAGAACCGTAGCTCCGATGTGGTGGTCCAGCCTTCTGCATCACCCAGTGGCATGCCGCTTCCTGTTTTTGCCAACCAAGGCTCCACCACCTCAGGTAGTGGGAGCTGTGTGTCATACCCACCTTCTGTTGCTCCAGAGGCTCCTGCTCCTCCTGCTGCGAGTCAGTCATTCCGCGAGCAAGCCATCGGCAAAGGCATGTCCAAGAGACAACAGTATTTGCCCACTCATCCAATGGCGCAGAAGATGAATGTGCTCCTGTCCAAGTTGATGGTGCTGCAGTCCCTCCCCTTTCAAGTGGTGGACTCTGCACCTTTTAGAAAACTGATGGCTTGTGTCGAGCCGAGGTGGAGAGTCCCAAGCCGTCATTTCTTTGCGAAAAAGGCAGTACCAGCCCTGCACAATTTTTTGGAAGAGAAGGTGGGCCAGTCCTTGAGCCTGTCGGTGTGTACCAAAGTGCACGGCAGAGCCAACGTGTGGAGCTGTAACTACAGTCAAGGACAATACATGTCCTTACGGCCGTCTGGGTGAATGTAGGTGAAGGCCGTTGGACCTGTGGCAGTGTGCGACTCCTCCTCCTCCACCGTGTCCTCAGCCTCCGCTGCACGGACAAGTCTCAGTTCCCCTCCAGCATACCATGTGTGCAGGGCACGGCAATGTCACACTGTTCTTCACATGGTTTGCCTTGGCGAACGGAGTCACACAGGGGAGGAACTGCTAAAAGTCATTCATCAAGAAATCGAAGCATGGTTTACTCCACGAAAACTGGAAATGGGAACCATGGTGGCCGACAATGGGAAGAACATATTGTCTGCGCTGCGACAAGGAAGCCTGAAACATGCGCCCTGCATGGCACACGTGTTCAATCTGGTTGTCAAGCGGTTCCTGAAGTGTTCACCCCATCTGCAAGACATCCTAACAATGGGAAGGAAACTTTGCATGCACTTCAGCCACTGGTACACCGCAAAGCACACCCTCCTTGAGCTGCAGCGTCAGAACGGCATCCCCCAACATTTGTCTGATTTGCGACATTTCCACACATTGGAATTCCACCTTCCATATGTTGGCCGATTATACGAACAGAGAAAAGCCATCACCGATTTCTTGATCATCCACGCGGATAGGGAAACTCCCCTGTGTAACTTCAATGTCGACCAGTGGCAGCTTATAGGTGACACCTGCCATTTGCTCAGGCCCCTTGAGAAAGCCACATTATTAGTCATTTGCCAGGATTACGGGATGAACAACATAATTCAACTGCTTCATCTACTACTATACATGTTGGAAACGATGGTGGCACCTACATCTCACAGCCACATGAGCCCTCTGGGTGCTGAACTGGAGGAGGAGGGGCACAGTGGAGCACAGTTTAGGTTTGGCAAATAGGGCGGTTTTTCTAGTCACAAGACAGGAGAGGAGCAGGAGCAGCTAGAGGAACTAGAAGGTTATGAGGAAGGCGAGATAGAGGTCCCAGACACACCATGACAGTATGCAGTGGAGATGGAGGCAGGGAGTCACTTGCACAAATGGCACGATGCATGCTTATTTGCTTCTGTTGTGACCAATGAATTGTCACCATTCGGCAGCGGGATGACTTCTGGCTCTCCACCTTATTGGAGCTGCGCTACTGGCACAAAATGGGGGACCTTTTTTACACCCAGAGAGGGAGGAAAAACTGACCTACTACAGAGACATCCTACGTAGTCAGTTGGCCAATGCCTATTTGCGCCATCATCCATCCTCTCACAGGTCTGACTCGGGGGGGGGGGGGGGGCCCAATGCGCTAACTTTCCACTGCTATGGCTACTCGGGAGCGGAGGGGTGGCAGGAGCAGTACCAGCTCCATCAGCAGCAGCCTGAGTGTACAGTCGCTGATGAGTAGCTTTCTTCACCCGCATAGTGAAGCAACTCATCAGCAGCAGGTAGACCTGGAGCAGGACCTGAACAAGCAGGTGATGGCATACCTTGACATGACCATACCAACACACCTTGAAGATCCGCTGGACTTCTGGCCAGCCAAACTTGATTTGTGGCCACAACTAGCAGAGATTGCCCTGGAAAAGCTGTCCTGTCCGGCCAGTAGTGTGCCATCAGAGCGGGTGTTGAGTGTGGCAGGGGCCATAGTAACCTCAAGGAGAACTCGTCTGCCCATGAAAAATGTGGAGAGACTGACCTTTGTGAAGATGAGTCAGGCATGGATCAGCCATGATTTCCACCCACCAATGCCTGATGCATCAGAGTAGATTGACCATGGTGCCACACCAACACTTCACAAATATGGATAGTGCTAAACATATTTTAGGTGCTGCTCCCCAGTTACAAACATTCCTCGGCATCAGACCACAAGTAAGTATTGAGGATATGCATAAAACTTAGCTTTTCTTAGGATAAAATTTATGGACCTAAATTTTTTTCAAATTAAACAAAAGGAATGGTCTGCAAAAACCACCATGTACCACTTACACCACCAAGAATTCATGTGATGCAAAGACCTCTAAAAGGGGGAAGGGAACAACGTATGGTCCATTGTAACGGTGGGGGAAAAAACTTCCCCTGTAAGGCCATACTCTCGCATTATTAATTCCCTTCTTGGAAAGTGTTACTCGCCCTAAAAAGGGCAGCCCCACACAGGAACCTCTCCCTATTTCCACTTACAAACACTGCCAATTCCTTTTTAGATGGAACTAGAGAGAGTTTCCTGTGTGGGGCCTCCCTTTTTAGGGTGAGGAACACTTGCCAAGAAGGGAATTAATAGGGCGAGACTAGGGCCTTACAGGGGAAGTTTTTACCCCCACCAGTTACAATGGACCATACATTGTTACCTTCCACCTTGTAGAGGTCTTTGCATCCCATCAACCTCTCCCTATTTCCCCCTACAAACACTGCCATTTCCCAGGGTTTTTAGGTGGAAATAGAGAAAGTTTCCTGTGTGGGGATGCCCTTTTTAGGGTGAGGAACACTTGCCAAGAAGGGAATTAATAGGGCGAGAGTAGGGCCTTACAGGGGAAGTTTTTACCCCCACCAGTTACAATGGACCCTACGTTGTTCCCTTCCACCATTTAGAGGTCTTTGCATCACATCAATACTTGGTGGTGTAGGCGGCACATGGTGTTTTTTGCACACCTTTCCTTTTGTTTGATTTAAAAAATAATTTTGGGTCCATGTATTTTATCCTAAGCATATTAATAAAAGTTAAGTTTTACGTAATGCATATCCTCAATACTTACTTATGCACACTAACACTTTAACAAAACAGACCGTTTTTTTCTGCCTACCTGCCTCAGCTACTATTCTGACCCTGCCACCCGCCTAATGCCACACATCTGATGCCAAGTTCTCCTTTTTTCACCCAACTTCATCACCAGGTACTGGTATTGCCATCCACCGTACCATTCTGTCACCTGGTCACTTTCAGAACTCCTGATGCTGCTGCTGCCACTCCAGGCTGTCTCATTCTGCCACCATATGTTATCCTCGTGCTGATGCCACCTCCAGGCTGTCTCATTCTGCTACCATATGTTCTCCTCATGCTGATGCCACCTCCAGGCTGTCTCATTCTGCCACCATATGTTCTCATCATGCTGATGCAACCTCCAGGCTGTCTCATTCTGCCACCATATGTTCTCCTCATGCTGATGCCAGCTCCAAGCTGTCTCATACTGCCACAATATGTTTTCCTCATGCTGCTGCCACCTCCAGGCTGTGTCATTCAGTCACTATATGTTCTCCTCATGCTGCCACCACCTCCATGCTGTGTCATTCAGCCACTATATGGTCTCCTCATGCTTTCACCACCTCCAGGCTGTGTCATTCAGCCACTATATGTTCTCCTCATGCTGCCTCAAACTCCATGCTGTGTCATTCAGCCACTATATACTGCCACCAACTCCAGGAGGTGTCCTTCAGCCACTATGTGGTCTCCTTATGCTGCCGCCAACTCCAGGCTGTGTCATTCAGCCACTATATGGTCTCCTCATGCTTTCACCACCTCCAGGCTGTGTCATTCAGCCACTATATGTTCTCCTCATGCTGCTGCAAACTCCAGGCTGTGTCATTCAGTCACTACATGCTGCCGCCAACTCTAGGCTGTGTCATTCAGCCACTATTTGGTCTCCTCATGCTGCTACCAACTCCAGGCTGTGTCATTCAGCCACTATATGTTCTCCTCATGCTGCCGCCACCTCCACGCTATGTCATTCAGCCATTATATGGTCTTCTCATGCTGCCGCCACCTCAGCGCTGTGTCATTCAGCCACTATATGTCACCTCATGTTGCTGCCACCTGCACACTGTGTCATTCAGTCACTATATGGTCTCCTCAAACTGATGCCACCTCAAAATGATGTTGGACTAACCAGCCTGACCACTGAGCACTCTTGGATATAGATCCAGTGAGCAGTACCATTTATATTAAATTTAAGTTTTTAATGTCACTGTGCATACTGAAATAGTTAAAGGGGTATTCAAGCATACATCCAAAGAATAGTGGATAAGATGCATGATTGCAGAGGTCCCGCCTCTGGGGACCACCGCGATCTCGGTGCAGGCCCCAACATTCTATGCCGGCCGCTGCCTCTGAGACGGGGATGTGACGTCATGGCCACGCCCCCTTGTGACATCACACCACACCCCCTGCATTCATGTCTATGGGAGGGGGCGTGACACTAGGGGGCATGGCCGTTATGTCACGTCCCCATCTCGGAGGCAGCACCCGGCACAGAATGCCGTGGGCTACACCAAGATCACGGTGCTCACCAGCGTCGGGACCTCTGCGATCATACATCTCATCTCCTATTCTTTGGATAGGGGATAAGATGCATAAATCCGGAATACTCCTTTCATCTTTCTCACTGGCTACTAAACCACCCTTGCTGTTCTGTACTTTTCATCAGTCACTGGGAGCTTCTAATAGAGAATGTATCACTGATAATTGCTCGCACTAATTAAAACTAAATATTGAATCTTTTCTGTTCACATGACTGCACTGACATCTGTTTTATAAACCATGTGGTGTCATTGTCAAAACCCCCCACTTCAATTGACTTCAATAGGTTACGCTCTGAGGCCCCCATTGACTGCTGAGAAGTACAAAACAGCATGTGTGGTTTAGTAGCCTGTGGGAAAGATGTAATATTTCACTATGCATAGTGACATAAAAAACCTAAGTAATACACACTGTTCTTAATGACCAAAAGGTTGTGCACCGCCCCTGGCCATTAACCTTGGGCCCTACCCTAATGCCTGAATCAGCTTGTTATATTTATCCTGATATTTAAAAAATGAGGAAACTCTTTTATTAGCAATTACTTCCAACCAAAAAAAATAGTCATGAGTCACACTTGGGTATAAGTTACATACAATGCATTCGGAAAGTCTTCAGACTCTCTAATTATTTTTACATTCTGTAAAGTTGTGGCCTGGTGCTAAATATATATATATATATATATATATATATATATATATATATATGTATATATATATATATATACTACCAATAAAAACAGCACATCCAGAAAAATACAGCAGATAGATAGGGGTGCACGCTTGTTCTGAACCTCGGACCACTGGTTCTTCAATCCATAGAAAAAATATATACAGCACACCACGTAGTAGATTCAAAAAACGGTGGGTTTATTCCATGATGTGAAAGAGTCTCTTTCACATTATGGAATAAATCCACCATTTTTTTTAAACTACTATGTGGTGTGCTGTATGTATATATATATATATATATATATATATATATATATATACATACAGATATATGTGTATATATATATATATATATATATATATATATACACACACACATGTGTGTATATATTTATCAATATTGCTTTTTCTGTTGCATCACCAATCACATTTCTCAGCGGTGACAGGCATTGCCCTTAGTAGACATGTGTAATTTAATTACATGAAAGCACATTTAATTATGACTGAACGAGCAGCGGCAAAGCTGATTTACAGGCTTAATCTTGTCCTAGCCAAAAAGGAGTTTTACATCTCTGATCTTCACTGTGATGTGTACAACATTTCCTAAACTGATTTTTGACTGCAGTGTGTCCCCAAATAGGAGAAACTGTTTTAAATATAATTCCACATTACAAATCTTTTTGAATAATATAACATAACCCCCAGCTATATCTGCATAAACCTTTTTTATTTGTTGTTGTTCTGCATTCTCCCCCTAGTACAAGCATTGTCCTCCTAACGTATGCAGTGCTAGGAATCATCTTCTATAACTGCTTCATCTGTGGATATTCTCCAAGGCCATCTAGAATTGTTTGTATATACTTCTCTGTGACCATTCCAGTCAAAGGGGTACGTACAACAGTTTCGAATAAACTCATCCCCTATCCACAGGAGGTTAGCAGCGAAGCTGTATGTATCTCAGTGTTCACCCACTACAATAGCCGCTCTATGTACTGTACAACGAGTCCCTGCTCCTGTAGGAACTTTGGGGGAGATTTATCAAAATCTGACCAGAGGAAAAGTTGCTAAGTTGCCCATAGCAACCAATCAGATCACTTGTTTCATTTTCAGAGGTCTTTTCAAAAATGAAAGAGGCGATCTGATTGGTTGCTATGGGCAACTCAGCAAGGTCACCTCTGGACAGGTTTTGATAAATCTCCCCCTTTGTGTAGCAAAATGCTGAAGCATTTGGAAATATAAATTCTATAGATTCCCCAAATCAGATCCAAAATGAATCTCAGGATATTCGCTCTTTTCTGATGAGTCCAATTTAACATCATATAAGGGAAATGCTATTCAAAAGGCCTCTGCTCCCTAATATATTCAGCTATATAGCTTTAAGGTGATGTCACTCATTTCTCCAGAACATGTTCTAGCAAGAAAAACTGAATATTTACTTACCGCAATCTAATCTAAATATATATATAGTCTATGGGGGAGATTTATCAAGAAATGTCTATGTTAGATCAAATTTCCACCTTTTTTTTTGTCTATACTTTGACTAGCGTGCGTCTTATTCCTCAATAATGTGCAGCGTAATGATAAATAAGGTGCAGCTCTCCTTTAGCGTGAAAAGTTGTCTAACATAAACCTTTTCTAAAAAAAAGTCAGACCAACAACCAGAGGCCTGGGTTCTCAACCCGTGGTACATGCACCCATAGGGGTAAGCCACGGGTTGAGCGTTGGTATGCGAAAGCGCCGACAAATACTGGCCATGCACTGGCAAATACTTGTCAGCGCATAGCCGGGCAAACCTCCAGCTGTTGCAAAACTAAAATTCTCAGCATGCAGTGACAGAAGGGCATGCTGGGACTTGTAGTTATGCAACAGCTGGAGGCACACTACTATAACTTTCAGCATGCCCTTTGGCTGTCCGTGCATGCTGGGAGTTGTAGTTATGCAACAGCTGAAGGCGCACTGGTTGCAAAACACAGAGTTTGTTACATGATCCAGCTGTTGCAAAACTAAAACTCCCAGCATGCATGGTCTGTCAGTGCATGCTGGGAGTTATAGTTTTGCAACAGCTGGAGGCACATGGGTTGGGAAACACTGAGTTAGAAAACAGATAATGTTTCCCAGACAGTGTGCCTCCAGTTGTTGCAAAACAACAACTCCCAGCATGCCCAGACAGCCAAAGGGCATGCTGGGAGTTGTAGTTTTGCAACAACTGGAGGAGAACAGATTGGAGACCACTGTGTAGTGGTCTCCAACCTGTGGCCCTCCAGATGTTGCAAAACTTCAACTCCAAGCATGCCCAGACTGCCTAGGCATGCTGGGAGTTGTAGTTCAGCAACATCTGCAGGGCCAGATGTTACAGAACTACAACTCCCAGCATGCCCGGACTGTCTGGGCATGCTGAGAGTTCTAGTTTTGCAACATCTGGAAGAGCACAGATTGGAGACCACTGCACAGTGGTCTCCAAACTGTGGCCCTCCAGATGTTGCAAAACTACAACTCCCAGCATGTCCAGGCAGCCAAAGGTTGTCTGGGCATGCTGGGAGTTGTAGTTTTGAAACTCCTAGAAGCAGCAGCAAAGATTAGTGACGATCTTCACTGCTGCCTCTGATGCCGCCGCTGCCGCTGCCCCATTGCCTCCCCCATCTCCGGTTTAAAATTACCTGTTCCCGGGGTCCGCGCTACTTCTGACTCTTGCGGTGCGCAGCGCAATGACGAGTGACATCCTCAACGCGACGTCCCCAACGCGACGTCACCGTCAGTGCGCCCAATGACAGCTCAGGATGACGCCGGAGCCAGAAGTAGCGCGGACCCCGGGCACAGGTAATTATAAAACCGGGGATAGGGGAGGGAACCGCCAACGGCTGTCCGGGCATGCTGGGAGTTGTAGTTTTGCAACATCTGGAGGTCCGCAGGTTGAAGACCACTATTGGGTTCAAAATCTTTATTTTTTTAGATTTTGCACCTATAAATTGGGTGCGTCTTATACGCCGATGCGTCCTATAGGGCGAAAAATACGGTAACTGTAAATTGGTGGAATGAAATAAAAAAGGGGAGATGTATTGCACTGTTTTATAGTTAGATTCTGTTTTTGCCCATAGCAACCAATCACAGCTCAGCTTTCATTGTACTGGGGAGCACAATTAGAAATGAAAGATGAGCTGTGATTAGTTGCTATAGGCAACAAACAGAATGGGGGGGGGGGAGTTTATCAATCAGCTTGAAACCCTAATTGCCTGGTTTTTCCAACAGCAACCAATCACAGCTCAACATTCATATATTATCAAGCTCTGGTAAAGAGAAAGTAGGGCTGTGATTGGTTATTATGGAAAAAAAAAAACAGACAATTAGGATTTCAGGCTGATTAATAAATATGGGCCAATCTTACTATTAGACAGCTTGATTCAAGACCTCATTAACACAGCAGAATTTTTGAGCAGAAGCCAGCAGAAAAATTCTTCTTGGGAATTCTGTTGCAGCAGAGTCCCATTGTTTTCAATGGAACTCTGCTGCACTGCGCACGTGGCGGAAAATCTGAAGCAGAAACATCTGCTGCTGAAGTTCCAATTCCGGTCACTGCAGAAAGAAATAACGTGAAATCTTTCTGCAGAATCCACTCGAAAATGCATTGTTGTCTAAGAAGACGGCACATTTCTGAGTGATCATAGTGCTGCATGCTCTGCTGATGCCTGCTGTGTGGAATGTCTGCAGGAAATTTTCCAGGCAGACATTCCTAACAAAAAATCCGCTGTGTGAAGATACCCTAAATCTCCCCCAAAATGGGGAGGATATAAGAGAAAAACATACAGATAGACCAAGGAAGGTGTCAGAGACTTGGGAAGGGGAAAAACTCAAAGCAATATGCACAAAACAGAAAACTCAGGGATCAAGGATTGTGACAGAACTGTAAGAATTTGTTTGTATTAAATGAGATTTACATACATCAATTCAGCACTTATACCTAAAGAAACTGTGTATAGTGACCCCCCGACCTACAATGGCCCCGACATACGATCATTTCAACATACGATGGCCTCTCAGAAGCCATTGCATGTTGAAGGCAGCATCAACATACGATGCGATTGTATATCCGGCAGTGCTGACTTCAGCTGCCACCGGATAGCCGTTTACGGTGCCCTGTGTTGTCCACTGACGATCACTTACCTGTCCTCGGGGCTCCGGCGCGTCCTCTTCGGGATCCCCTGCATCGTCGGCGCTCTCCATTGTCGTCATCACGTTGCTGCGCACGTCGTCCCGTCATCCAATAGGAGCGGCGTGCGTAGCGACGTGATGGCGGCGACGGAGAGCGAAGATGCCGGGGAAGCAGAGGCCTTGCCGGAGAGTCAGGGACACCCCGGGAAAGCGGCGACAGCGATGGAGGGCGACATCCAGGGCAGCGGCGACGGTCCGGAGCGGCGGGGACATGTGAGTATAACCTCCAATACCAGTGGTCTTCAACTTGCGGACCTCCAGATGTTGCAAAACTACAACTCCCAGCATGCTGGGTGTTGTAGTTTTGCAACATCTGGAGGTCCGCAGGTTGTAGACCACTGTCCTATACTTTACATTGCACGGATCCCTCAACATACGATGTTTTCAACAAACGATGGTCCATTTGGAATGGATTACCATCGTATGTTGAGGGACCACTGTACTTGCTATCTAGAAAAAAAGCTGCGTGGCTATTCTCTAACTATCGATCTATATTTATATATGTATATTTGTAAATTTTAACAATTTAACACTTACTTTAGTGCCTGGCTGTGTTTGGCATCATTTTGTAAAGTTGAAAAATCACTTAGCGAGTCTGACTTCTGTGAAAGGCAGCTAAGGTGAGTTCGGATTCCTCGGCTCCTGCTAAGAAAATGAATGGACATATTGAGGACACATACGTGCACATAGGCTTGTGCATAGAACATGGTATGCAAGCATAGACCAAAAAGAAACAAAAGCTACACAATGGCCCTGGTTTACTATTGTGTTCCCGACTAAAGAGGAGTGAACCAAACCCGCAGAACCTGAGATTACTCGTTTGATTTAGCTAGAACGTGCTAAATAACATCAGCCACGTGTCAGAAAGACCTCAGGGAATATCCAATAATGCCTTTCGAACTGATTTCCTAGCCAAGCAAGAGGCAGTATAGGAGTGATGTCAAAGCCACCATAAAAGTCTATGCACAAATCTTTAGCAGCCATTTTAGAGATAGCAGGTATTAGGTGAAGATCTCTGTGAGCGACACAGTGAAGCAACAAGGAGTGTTCTGCATCTGTTGTGTCACAATCTGTTTTATTTGAAAGTTAATCCTGACAACAATTTTGACACAATTGTGAAAAAGCAGCATAGGGGGTTTTGTGTCACTTTTGTACCCTTTCATGAAGCCAATCCTGTTGCTATGCCCCAAAATGGTTTCATTAAAAAAGGTTTCATTTTTGGACCCCCTTGGAAAAAGCCATTGCTCCTCCCGATACCTCTGTGTGCATATAAACAACAGCAGGCGCCTAATTCCAAAAACAGAAACATTAGTGCAGAGTACAGTGACCCCCCGACCTACGATGGCCCCGATGTACGATCATTTCAACATGCGATGGCCTCTCAGAGCAGCGCAGACTTCTTCAGCTGCCGCCGTATAGCCGTTTACTGTGCCCCGTGTGGTCCTCTGACGATGACTTACCTGTCCTCGGGGTTCCGGCGCATCCTCTTCGGGATCCTCTGCATCGTCTGCGCTCTCCATTGTCGTCATCACGTTGCTGCGCCCACCGTCCCGTCATCCAATAGAAGCGGCGTGCATAGAGATGTGATGGCGGCGACGGAGAGCGGCGACAGAGAGCGAGGATGCCGGAGAAGCAGAGGCCTTGCCGGAGCGTCGGGGTCACCCCGGGGACGCGGCGACAGCGATGGAAGGCGATATCCCGGGCAGCGGTGACAGTCCGGAGCGACAGGGACAGGTGAATACAACTTCCTCTACCAGTGGTCTTCAACCTGCGGACCTCCAGATGTTGCAAAACTACAACTCCCAGCATGCCCGGACAGCCAACGTCCGCAGGTTGGAGACCACTGGTATAGAGTGTCAGCGCCGGCGGCCGCAACAAACAGGACCCTGCGCTTGCATGCGGGTGACATGTGAGTAGTACCCTGATGGGGACATAGGATTATCACATAGGATTAGTTCCCCGATGTGGGGACAGCGCAGAGCTGGGCTGATTCATTCATTCCCGAGGGGGAGGGGCCAAACCGGTATTGCGGTATGGGTTAAAATTCATATTGTGCAGCACAAAAATTTCGGTATTCGGTATGAATCGGTATACCGCCCAGCCCTTCATGTACCTCTTTCTATGTAGCTAAATTTTTAATCTTGTTGATTATTCCGCCATATCAACCTTTCAGAAGACTCCTTTTAACCATTTATGTGAAAAGTTTCACATACTATGGTCCAGCTTTTTCACTCCGTTGACGACAAATACTGGAGTAATTTGCCCATAGCAACCAATCGCAGCTCCTCTTTCATATCTCAACAAGACCTGATTAGTTTCTATGGGCAAATCACATATGGGGGAGATTTATCAAAACCTGTGCAGAGGTAAAGTTGTCCAGTTGCCCATAGCAACCAATCAGATTGCTTCTTTCATTTTTCACAGGCCTTCCTAAAAATGAAAGAAGCAAGGTGATCGGTTGCTATGGGCAACTGGGCCAGTTTTACTCTGTATAGGTTTTGATAAATCTTCCCCATAGAAACTATAAATCTGGGCCTATATTCCACATTACTCCCTATCAAACGACTGGAGACTCTATCACTCTTCCTATCCCGCTTACAAGACCTCTCTCAAAACTTTAATATTTTGGATGTATCATCATATAGAAAGACAAATAATATACTCCAATGGGATAAGTTTATTTCTCAGCATTTTCTAACTGTGTCCATTTTCAAGAAAGCTCCTTCAAGTTGTATACTAAATGGTATAGTGGTATAGGACATCTTCCTTTTTGTTTGACTATAGCAGCACTGCTGATCTTTGTTGGTGTTGTGGATCAGACAGTGGGAGCCTCTTACATATATAATGGTGTATTTTATGTCAGTGGTCTACAACACTGTCCACAAGGACTCAGTTACTCCATTGCAATAATTGCAGGAAAAAATCCTGGACTGTTGGTGGGCTTTAATGACTAGGTTGGGGATCCCTGTTCTATATTACATATAAATGTGGTACAACAGGCTTAATAAATATATATTTAATACAAACAATTAGCCTAAGTTTTGAGTAGTCAATGTGTTACTACCCAGCAGGTGAATTGCAATGGATTTAGATCCAGTGTTGACCGAAATGCCCTTCTGCAACATATCACCATTGTAAAATAACATATGATAAATGTAAGGGCTGGCCTGATTTATGAAAATCCTCCTTAAATGACATTTCTGCTTTCAAGTTTTTCAGGAAAGGGCTTTTTGTTTCCTTTTCTCCCACCATACCATAGCTTTAATGGTTATACTCATGTTTTTATTTTTTAGACCTAAGTTTTAGAACTACAGTGCATAGTGAAAGTATTCGGCCCCCTTGAACTTTTCGACCTTTTGCCACATTTCAGGCTTCAAACATAAAGATATAAAACTGTAATTTTTTGTGAATAATCAACAACAAGTGGGACACAATCATAAAGTGGAACGAAATTTATTGGATATTTCAAACTTTGTTAACAAATAAAAAACGGAAAAATTGGGCGTGCAAAATTATTCAGCCCCTTTATTTTCAGTGCAGCAAACTCTCTCCAGAAGTTCAGTGAGGATCTCTGAATGATCCAATGTTGACCTAAATGACTAATGATGATAAATAGAATCCACCTGTGTGTAATTAAGTCTCCGTATAAATGCACCTGCACTGTGATAGTCTCAGAGGTCCGTTTAAAGCGCAGAGAGCATCATGAAGAACAAGGAACACACCAGGCAGGTCCGAGATACTGTTTTGGAAAAGTTTAATGCTGGATTTGGAGACAAAAAGATTTCCCAAGCTTTAAACATCCCAAGGAGCACTGTGCAAGCGATAATATTGAAATGGAAGGAGTATCAGACCACTGCAAATCTACGAAGACCTGGCCGTCCCTCTAAACTTTCAGTTCATACAGGGAGAAGACTGATCAGAGATGCAGCCAAGAGGCCCATGATCACTCTAGATGAACTGCAGAGATCTACAGCTGAGGTGGGAGACTCTGTCCATAGGACAACAATCAGTCGTATACTGCACAAATCTGGCCTTTATGGAAGAGTGGCAAGAAGAAAGCCATTTCTTAAAGATATCCATAAAAAGTGTTGTTTAAAGTTTGCCACAAGCCACCTGGGAGACACTCTAAACATGTGGAAGAAGGTGCTCTGGTCAGATGAAACCAAAATCGAACTTTTTAGCAACAATACAAAACGTCATGTTTGGCGTAAAAGCAACACAGCTCATCACCCTGAACACACCATCCCCACTGTCAAACATGGTGGTGGCAGCATCATGGTTTGGGGCTGCTTTTCTTCAGCAGGGACAGGGAAGATGGTTAAAATTGATGGGAAGATGGATGGAGCCAAATACAGGACCATTCTGGAAGAAAACCTGATGGAGTCTGCAAAAGACCTGAGACTTGGACGGAGATTTGTCTTCCAACAAGACAATGATCCAAAACATAAAGCAAAATCTACAATGGAATGGTTCACAAATAAACATACCCAGGTGTTAGAATGGCCAAGAAAAAGTCCAGACCTGAATCCAATCGAGAATCTGTGGAAAGAACTGAAAACTGCTGTTCACAAACGCTCTCCATCCAACCTCACTGAGCTCCAGCTGTTTTGCAAGGAGGAATGGGCAAAAAATTCAGTCTCTTGACGTGCAAAACTGATAGAGACATACCCCAAGCGACTTACAGCTGTAATCGCAGCAAAAGGTGGCGCTACAAAGTATGAACTTAAGGAGGCTGAATAATTTTGCACGCCCAATTTTTCTGTTTTTTATTTGTTAAAAAAGTTTGAAATATCCAATAAATTTCGTTCCACTTCATAATTATGTCCCACTTGTTGTTGATTCTTCACAAAAAATTACAGTTTTATATCTTTATGTTTGAAGCCTGAAATGTGGCAAAAGGTCGAAAAGTTCAAGGGGGACGAATACTTTCACTTTGCACTGTATGTTTTTTTTACTCTTTACTGTATCATGTAATGATAATGACTTACAGGCCCAAAACATCTGTATGCAATTTGGAATAAATATCTTTGTAATTGCACTTCTGGATGCATAGTTAGCTACAGGGGCAAACAAGATTTGCTACATCCAGGGCTCAAGTCCTACAGGAACGCATGGGAACTGAGTCCCTGCACTTTTTCCACAGCAGGAACACGATTCCCATTAGCAGTAGTCTTTCAGGATCAGCTTTTGAGTGTAATTCTCGGATGAGTTCCCTCACTTTTTTCCCCAGGACTTGACCCCTGGCTACACCTCTGTTTACTGTCCTAAAACGAGAAATAAAAGCCTTTTTCCTTGCTTTATTTAGGAAGGCCGGTGTCCTCCAGTGTCTCCCTCCCCCCTGCGGCGCAGTGAATGATTGCCCTGCTGGAGCCCTGAATCGGTGCCCTCCGGAGAGGGGAAGAACAGGGAAGAAAACCCATGTCCATCCCTCCCTCTCACCCATGTCCATCCCCCCTCTCACCCATGTCCATCTCCCCCCTCTCACCCATGTCCACCCCCTCTCACCCATGTCAATCCCCCCCCCTCACCGATGTCCATCCTCCCCCCTCACCCATGTTTATCCTCCTGTCATCCATGTCCACCTTGTCCACCCCCTTTCCATCCGTCACCCATGTTCACCCCCAAGTCTACCCCCTGTCACCCATGTCCACCCCCTATTCACCCCTCTGTCCCCCCTTTTTTATCCCCCTTGTCATCCTTGTGTACCCTCCTGTCATCCCTGTTTACCCCCATATATCCCGTCTCCACCCTCCTGTCATCCATGTCCACCTTGGCCACCCCTCTGTCACTCCTGTCCATCCCCCTGTCACCCCTCTGTCACCCATGTACACCCCTCTGTCACTCATGTACAACCCTTTGCCACCCATGTACACTCCTCTACAACCCTCTGTCACCCATGTATACCCCTTTACACCCCTCTGCTACCCAAGTACACCCCTCTGCCACCCTTGTACACTCCTCTACACCCCTCTGCCACCCAAGTAAACCACTCTGTCCCTTTGTCACCCCTGTTATCACCTTGTCACCCCCTGTCACCCAGATGCCCCCCTGTCACCCATGTACAGTCTTCCACACCTCTCTGCCACCCATGTACACCCTTTTACACCCCTCTGCCACCCACGTACACCCCTTTACACTCCTCTGTCACCCATGTACACTATTACAACCCTCTGCCACCCATGTGCACTCCTCTACACCCCTCTGCCACCCATGTACACCCCTCTCCACCCCTCTGCCACCCATGTACACCCCTCTACACCCCACTGTCACCCATGTTTACCCCTTTACACCCCTCTGCTACCCATGTACACCCCTCTGCCACCCATGTACACTCCTCTACACCCCTCTGCCACCCATGTACACCACTCTGTCCCTTTGTCACCCCTGTTATCACCTTGTCACCCCCTGTCACCCAGATGCTCCCCTGTCACCCATGTACAGTCTTCTACACCTCTCTGCCACCCATGTACACCCTTTTACACCCCTCTGCCACCCATGTACACCCCTTTACACCCCTCTGTCACCCATGTACACTATTAAAACTCTCTGCCACCCATGTACACTCCTCTACACCCCTCTGCCACCCATGTACACCCCTCTCCACCCCTCTGCCACCCATGTACACCCCTCTACACCCCACTGCCACCCATGTACACTCCTCTACACCCCTCTGCCACTCATGTACACTCCTCTACACCCATCTGTCACTCCTCTACACCCCTCTGTCACCCATGTACACTCCTCTACACCCCTCTGCCACCCATGTACACTCCTCTATCTCCCTCTATCACCCATGTACACCCCTCTGCCACCCATGTACACTCCTCTACACCCCTCTGCCACCCATGTACACTCCTCTACACCCCTCTATCATCCATGTACACCCCTCTGCCACCCATGTATACTCCTCTACACCCCTCTATCACCCATGTACACCCCTCTGCCACCCATGTACACTCCTCTACACCCCTCTGCCACCCATTTACACTCCTCTACTACCCATGTACACTCCTCTACACCCTTATGCCACCCTTGTACACCCCTCCACACCCCTCTGCCACCCATATACACCCCCTCTACACCCCTCTGCCACCCATGTATACCCCTTTACACCCCTCTGCCAGCCATGTACACTTCTCTACACCCCTCTGCCACCCATGTACACTCTTCTACACCCATCTGTCACTCCTCTACACCCCTCTGTCACCAACGTACACTCCTCTGTTACCTATTTACACTCCTCTACACTCTCTGTCACCCATGCACCCATGTCCACTCCTCTACACCCCTCTGTCACCCATGTACACTCCTCTACACCCCTCTGTCACCCATGTACACTCCTCTACACCCCTCTGCCACCCATGTACACTCCTCTACACCTCTCTGCCACCACTGTAAACCCCTGTATCACCCACTACACCCCTCTGTCTCCCATGTGCACCCTTCTGTTACCCCTTTACTCCTATACGCCCCTGTATTCCTCTTCATTTTTAAAAGGGGAATCTAAAGGCTAATGTTGGTAAAGTGTGGAGCCTAATAGATTTGTTTTGTGCCATTATTTGTCCCCCCGTCAAGAACAATCTTTTGGGCTTATTCTGTCATGTGATTTATGATCATGTTTAGAATTATGTTTATTTGTGTTCTAAGTTCTGATTGGTCTGGATTGAATGGAGTCACTTGTAAGGTCACTAAAGATAGGTTATAAAATCCTCAATCTAGCGTTTTCTTTTGTCATTGCCCCATAGCCACTGAAGACGCTATTATGTGATGAAACATGTCAGAGGGGATCTGTGATATATTTTAAGTGCAGAATTTTACCCTGCCTCAGCCCTCAGTGCATACTGTAGGTACATTCAGGTTACATTTATGATATAGTGTAGTATTCTTTGGAAAGGGGTAGGACGATAATATGATTCTGTCTCTTGCCATTGTTTGTGAAAAAGTTAGTTATGCCTCTTGCTTGGTTCTTTTTTTTGGGCTTTGTTTACTTAATCCATTTGAAGCTCCTTTAGAGGGGTTCTCTTAGGATCACAACGTTAAAGGCTTATCTTTAGGGTAGGTAAACAACGTTTGATGCTGAGGGTACTGCAGCTCCTTCCAATTACTTAAATAGGATAAGCTACATTACTATGCAAAGCTACTCCTATGCTGTGCCTAGGAAAACAATGAAAAGCATGCAGCAGTTTTAGTAGGGGATGCACCACTTAATTCTCAATGGCCTGTCTTATATGGGTACTGTCTGATTCAAAAACTTTTTATATGTTGTACATCTTGGAAAAACATTAACCATTGTAATATACATCATAAGAAAATGTTATTTCCTTTTATAGAAATCACAGTCCATAAAAAACACTCTGTACCATTTAAAACATTATCCTGTCCTGCTGCCGCATCATCTTTGTCCAATCTGAAGCACAGGCATGGACAAAGACCAGTGAGAGAGGGACTAGCTCACTCTGCACTCTGTGCTCACTCCTGCCCTATCAGACTGCAGCTTGAAAATGGGGAGGGGGTTACAGAGCAGCCTGCAGGGCTTGGATAAAGAGACCCAGCCCTGCACAGCAGACTCAGGGAGGAAAATAAGTCATGGAGAGTTTGGACACCCACCCTTCAGAGCCCAGAATGACAAATCAAGTGCCTGCCTATGCAGGAAACAGCTGTCACAGATTTTTAGTCCTCTGTTTGTCTGTACGTAGCTCCCCATTGCATGTTTGTAATGCACCAAAGATAATAAAATGGAAAGAAGACTGCCACATTGAGTGAGTGCCCCTTTTCAATCTTTCTTGTCAAAGACTGTATTATGGACACTAGATATAAACAGAGCACCATCTAACATGTGGCGAAGAGTGCATTCTCCATCAAAGGCTTCTCCTCCTATTTGTGTGTACAGAGCCCTAACAGCAGGTACTGCCAGACTGTTATCTTTTTGCTACATATCTGTAATATATAAGAGACTAGCTGAGTACCCGGTGATGCCCGTTTTTTTCTACCTAATCCTTGTTGGGAGGAAAAGCAACAAAGGTGGAAGCTTTTGTCCTCATATGCTGACCTCATATCCTAAAACTATTGCCTCTTGAGAACGCCGTGTGATGGCGAAACATGTAGAGGCGTCAATTTTGTGTTTTAATTAGTGTCACAATTGGGAAGTTTGGGCTTCTGCAGAGCCATGTTGCCCCAATAACTATTATTTTCCCATGTGACATTGTATCATCACTTTCTGGATTTGTTACTTTTTAGATATATACTATTAAAAGTTATGTTTTAGGGGGGAGAAAATTGAGGTGTTTGCACCCCAGGCTGCGGCCTTGGGGTTTGGTTAATTATGACCTCATATCCTGTCCTAATATCCTGACCTCATCTCCTGTCCTCACATTCTGTCCTCATTTCCCATCCTCATATCCTGACCTCATATCCCATCCTCTTATTCTGTTGTCATATCCCGTCCTCATGTCCCATCCTCATTTCCCGCCCTCATATTCCACCCTCATATCCTGTCCTCATATTCTGTCCTCATATCCTGTTCTCATGTCCCATCCTCATGTCCCGTCCTCATATCCGTTCCTCATGTCCCCTCCTCATATCCAGTCCTCATGTCCCGTCCTCATATCCTGACCTCATATCACAACCTCATAGCCGGTCCCCATATCACAACTTCATATCCTGTCCTCTTATCCTGAACCATATCCGACCTCATATCCTGTCCTCATATCCTGTCCACATATCCCATCCTCATATACCATCACAATATCCTGTCCTCATATCTAATCCCCATTTCTAATCCTCATATTCCATCCTCAGGTGGGGCTGAGTTTTGATGAAGATATTGTAAACTGAAAACAAAAGTGGTGTGGCTTAAAGGGTGGGCATGTCTTTGCAAGATGTTGCATAGAATGGGTGTGGCTTGCCATTCGGACTGGTGTGGCTTGCCATCCGAACTGACGCATTCACCAGGAGATGCAGAGCAGAGCTTGTGGAGTAAGGAACTGGAAGTTCCATATACTTGTATGGGACTTGAAACAAAAACCCCATTCTTCCCATAAGTGAGTAGGTTAGGGTTAATGTTGCTATTATATATTTTTATTTGACATATAAGTAACTTGGGACCAAGTATTATCGAAATATCTCCAGCCGTAGGGAAGTTAGGCTGGAACATAAATTTCCCATAGATCTGTATTGGACTTAAAACAAAAACCCGGACCCTCGCAAAAAGGGGTGGGTGAGGGTTAAATTACCTATCCTATGTTTGTTGTTGACATATAAGTAACATGTGTACGGAGTTTCATGTTAATATCTTTAGCCGTTTGGAAGTGATCCTGGAACATGCACACATACATACAGTACATACACACATTGAGTTATATATATATATATATATATATATATATATATATATATATATATATATATACAGTGGTCCCTCAAGTTACAATATTAATTGGTTCCAGGACGACCATTGTATGTTGAAACCATTGTATGTTGAGACCATAGCTCTATGGAAACCTGGTAATTGGTTCTAAAGGCACCAAAATGTCATGCAAAAATAGGAAAAAAATAAGTAGATAACTAACACAGATAAAGCAAATCCTTACATATAAAAGAAAGAAAGATCTGCCGGGAGCTGTAAATCACTGTCTATGTCAGTGTTTTCCAAGCAGGGAGCCTCCAGCTGTTGCAAAACTACAACTCCCAGCATGCCCGGACAGCCAAAGGCTGTCCGGGCCTGCTGGGAGTTGTAGTTTTGCAACAGCTGGGGGCACCCTGCTTGGGAAACACTGGTCTATGTAGAGGACGGCAGCTTCTTCAGGGTCCTGTACAATACATACAATGTCCTAAAAAAAAAAAAAAGTAAAATGGAGCCGCCCTCACCTGGTGTCCAAAGGAGCAGGTAACCCTGGTACAGGTAAAGTGTACAGAACATGTAATACCTCTCTGTATTGTAGGGGGTGCTACCAGACACCAGTCAGTGCATACACTTCAGTACTACAGGTGTTTTACCAGTGAATTGCCCATTCTGATTGGTCGGCTCTTCCGGCCATTGACACGTATCATAGATCTGGACTGTCTGTACATTGTATGTTGAGTCTGGTTTCAAGTTACGATGGTCCAGAAAAGACCATTGTATGTTGAAACTATTGTATGTTGAGGCCATTGTAAGTTGAGGTATCACTGTATATAGATTAGTTACTTCTGCTCCATATGAAATATATTCCATTTGCACTACAATTCAGAAAATAGGGGGTACTGGCTCCTAGACAATGTAGCCAAAATCAATTCCAATTAAGTGATAAAGTATGTTGAGTCTCTAATACTGAACAGTAGGAAATATAAGTAATTCTACATCATGCATCACCAGCTTTTTCAATGAGTCAGTGTTTTGTCTCTATGGAAGTCAGATCCTACATTCCCCAACTATAGAATTTCCAGGAAGGAACTCATTGATTCATGATGGTAATAGTAAAAGAGGAAATCACTCTTAACTGAAATGACAACATATACAATTATGTACTTAAAGAACAGATGTTTAACGACAAAAGATTTTCTCATTCTCAAGTAAAAAAAATAAAATAAAATAAAAAATATATATAAAACGCATATAATGATGATGATGATGATGAAGGCAATACATCAAAGATTTTCCTAGAGAAGCCAAGACGTGTAACAGTAGTTACGGAGTTCAACTGGAAATGACTGTGTTTTTTTTAGTTGAGTACCACATACTGGTGAACATGTGCTTTTAATGTGTTTTATCTGTAGTGCTTGTCCGGAAACGATCTGCAAAACTATTCCAAATCAAAGCCCACTACCAGTATGTGTACAGGCACACTGCAGTAAAATCCATCTCTGTTTGATTTTTTTTTTTAAGATTATGAGGGGAGCTTACTTAGACTGGCATTTCACACGCTTGTCTTAAAGGGGCTCTCTGGAGGAAAAAAAAAAAAAAGTTTTCAAAACTGGTACCAGAAAGTTGTACAGATTTGTAAAGGAAAGTTGTACAGATTTGTAAATTACTTCTATTTAAAAAGGGGAAGCCTTTTGTTACTTTTAGTACTTTAAAATCTGCCACAGAAAGAACTACATAACTTCCTCTGGAGCATACAGCAGCTGATAAGTATTGGAAGGGTTAACATTTTTAAACATGTAAAGTAATTTACAAATCTGTATAACATTCTGGCACCAGTTCATTAAAAAAAAAAAAAAAAATTCTCCAGGGTATCCCTTCAACTAAAACTCTGCTCGCTTCTTGTTCACTCGATTAATTAAGAGGCACATGTCTCTTTAAAAAAAAAGGTGACCTGTACACCGTGCTTTGACATCTATGCTAGCTCTCTAGTTGCGGTAAGCTATGTCCCCTTTTTGGCCACTTTAGGTAAGGTCTATTCACTGCAGCGTAGAGTGGAAAAAAGCTTTTTTTTAAAGCGCAAACATGAAGCCGTTCATACTGGCGCCATAAATTCCAACTATGTATTAAATATTTTCAACCAGCATGTACCCGAGAGAGTACTCTGGTATAAGATGCAGAAGGTCCTTTCTAGAGTTGTAATCGCTGTTATTTTTGGAAGACAAATAAAGTTTCAGTTTTAGGCCCGTTTTCTTATCGGCAAAACAAAAATTTTTTTTTTTTATACGTCGTCATACGTTTTCGAAAATAACATCCGTTAAATAATACAATCCGTGAATTATTATTTGTGTTTTTTTTTGCATTTAATTCTCTGTAGGATAATGATTAAAGTGGTACTCCGGTGGTTAAGATTTTTGGCTATATTGCATCTTCTTTAAATGTTCATGTTTTTTTGCAATTGACATGTATTATATGTTTGTGTAGCATGTGTCTGTTTGTGGGCCAGGAAGTTCTGTAGTTCTGTGCTGGATCTCTTACTGTTGTCCACAGGTTAGGATTAGGCTGTGGACAACATGTCATGGCTTTTTTTTTCTCTGTTCTTTCAGAACTGCATGAGAGAAATGAGCCACGTCTCCTCATCTCCTCCTCCTGGAGGATGCAGGTGTACATGAGAGAAAGAAGCTAGAGCAGGGGAAGAGAGAGGACATACACAGCTCCTCATCTCCCCTCCCCCTGCTCTGTCTTCTGAGGACGCAGGTCTGCACTGAAAGAAGACAGAGAAGATAAGAGTGTTATCTGAAGGGGAGGATAACAAAGCGTACGGGCTGGGGATGTATAGACTGCAGGGGAATAAATTTTGGACTGGGGATAATTTCTATGTGTGAAGGGGGGGGGGGACTCCTGAATGACACATGCTGGGAGTTGTAGTCCCTGTTATGTGTGTGTATGCTAGTGTTTACAGACTTTGGGCATGCTGGGAGTTGTAGTTTTGCAACAGCTTGAGGCACACTGGTTGGAAAACACTGTCCTAGCCTATTCAGCATACACATCATGTTACACCAGTGTTTCCAAATCAGTGCACCTCCAGCTGTTGTAAAACTACAACTCCCAGCATTTCCTGACAGTCTTTGGGCATTCTGGGAGTTGTAGTTTTGCAACAGCTGGAGGCACACTGATTGGGAAACACTGGCCTAGCCTATTCAGTATATCCCAACCAGCCGTATCAAAACTACAACTCCCAGCATGCCCGGACAGCTTTTGGCTGGTAGTAGTAGTTTTGCAACACCTGGAGGCACCCTGGTTGGGAAACACTGGTGTATGCCCTATAGAGGTGTGGTGAACTACAACCCCCAGGAGACTGAAGACTCCAGAATGACACATGCTGGGAGTTGTAGTCCCTTTTGTGTGTGTATGACAGTGTATCCCAACCAAGGCTGATTATATTAGTGTGCTGTGTATAAGGGGGCCGCCCCGGGAAAATAGTAGGGCTGGTAAAGGTCGGAACAAACAAAAAAAAAAAAAGGAGCTGCCCCAAACCAGCAAGGCATGTGGCATGCTGGGATTTGTAGTTTTCAGCACAGCAAGAAACAGGAAATAGAAGCAAAGATAGGAAAACAAAGTGGGGGATAAAAAGACAACAAAGAACGGAAATAGAGTAGCCTAAACAACAAGAATAGAAATGAAACAAAACAAATAGGGTAAGTCAAAAACGGAAAAACACATTGACCACCAGAGTACCCCTTTAAATAACAAATTAAAACAATAAAATAACACACATTTTTTTCGCACAAAAGATGTCTGAAAAGGGATTTGTGAACATAGCCTATTCATAAAGTGTCACATATGTTGTCCCCACTGATAGGATGATCTGCAGTCTTCTTTAAAGCTGCCCCAGCAGCCCACAAATACACTCAGGTCACAGACAGTGAGTATACTGACCCCCACAGGAACCTGAATAGGAAACAACCCACTGTAATACCAATTGGCCCCCAAAACCAAAGCATGAAATAACAGATTCCAGTCCGAGCAAACACTGCAAAGTATATGTATAAATACAATTGAACATTAGAACATTAACCCAATATTTATTTTGTGCCAATATTTTATACAAATTGGTGAAGATCTCCAAGCATAAGGCATTTTAAAAATAATGGATACCACACAAACTCTAAAGCTGGCCGTACATACTAGAATTGTGTCATTTGAACCCAACAATGTTTGTACCATCAATCAACCGTGTAATGTGCATGTGACCTTCCTGACTGTCCCCTGACAACAGACGTTAGGAGGGCAACAGATCAAGCATGTTGGATTTTTTGGAAAGATAATCCAGCACCATTAAGAATATACGTATGTTGGGTGGAGATGATCTGGTGTTTGTATTCACCTTTCGGGTGAGTGAGCAGGGACAGGACAGCTTTCTTACATGTATGGCCTATTAAGCTGCGTACACAGTGCACCAGGGCTTCCCAAGCCTATTCTAGCCATACTTGCGTATTTACCAAAAAAGCTTTTACAATCCCCCTCTGCACCTCTCCCCACTTAGGCCGCACTGTTGATTGAGAGACAGCATGAGCGCAGGAGAATTAAAGTGGGCCGCAGCGGCCCTCAAGCCCTTGTGTGTTTATCAACAGCGTGATGTACCTGGAGAAGGGCGTTGCAGGCCCAAAGCGTAGCAGACCCCAGGCCCCACCCGAGGAAACACATATGTTTTTTAACTAATATACATTAGCACTGTGTGTGCCACTACACAATCCTATTTGGGGTGACAGATGCATTTTAAGACACAGGGCACATTTGCATTGAAATGTTACCGTATTTATCGGGGTATACCACGCACCGGCCTATAACACGCACCCTCATTTTACCAAGGATATTTGGGTAAAAAAAGTTTTTTACCCAAATATCCATGATAAAATGAGGGTGCGTGTGTGCGCGTGTATACCCCGATATACCCCCAGGAAAGGCAGGGGGAGAGAGGCCGTCGCTGCCCGCTTCTCTCCCCCTGCCTTTCCTGGGGTCTAGAGCGCTGCTGTCGGCCCTTCTCACCCCCTGGCTGTCGGCGCCGCTGCCCGTTCTGTCCCCCTGACTATCGGTGCTGGCGCCGATAGCCAGTGGGAGAGAAGCGGCGCCGACAGCCAGGGGGAGAGAAGAATTACCTGAGTCGGGTCCGCGCTGCTCCAGGCCTCCGTCGTGCGTCCCCGGCGTCATTGCTATGCGCTGAACGGCGCGGCGCATGACGTCAGAGCGCCGCGCCGTTCAGCGCATAGCAATGACGCCGGGGACGCACGACGGAGGCCTGGAGCAGCGCGGACCCGACTCAGGTAATTATGCCACCGGGGATGGGGGGAGGCAACGGGGCAGCGGCGCCGGCAATGGGTGCCGCTGCCCCTTCTCTCCCCCTGGCTGTCGGCGCCGCTTCTCTCTCCCTGGCTATCGGCGCCGGCACCGATAGTCAGGGGGACAGAACGGGCAGCGGCGCCGATAACCAGGGGGTGAAAAGGGCCGACAGCAGAGCTCTAGACCCCAGGAAAGGCAGGGAGAGAGAAGCGGGCAGCGACGGCCTCTCTCCCCCTGCCTTTCCTGGGGGTGTATCGGCGTATAACACGCACACAGACTTTAGGCTAAAAATTTTAGCCTAAAAAGTGCGTGTTATACGCCGATAAATACGGTATCTTGTTTCTCCAACATAAATAAACAAGAAACATGGACTACAATTTGGACAGATTGTGGTGTCCCGGTACCGTAATGCATACCGTACCTTGGTTAGGGGTTCCCAAAGTCAGAGTTCCTGTGGGGTTCTGCTATAGTCAGAGTTCCTGTGGGGTTCTTCTATATTAGTTAATATATTGCTAAAGTAAATGTAAATACTGTATAGAAAGTGTATACTTACCTTGCATAGCGTCGCAGGGCCTGCGGGTCTTTTGACTGTGGTTTACGTTTCAATAAGTTTTTATTGAGTTTTTCAACAAATAATAAATGACAATGCATGTAATATATGATTCGTCATCTAGGATACAAAACATTGAGAGTGAAAGCTGCATAAAAAACATACCTTATGCTAGTAAAAGTACATGAAAGTCATCCAATGATAATGTCAACAGCTAATTCCTACATCTATCTTGTAGTGGAGTCAACATGCGAACATGACTGGTAGCATAAATCAGATAGAATATAAGAATAAACCGGCACATACAAATAAGGGCAGTATATTTGTAATAGTACCACAGGAGCTAACAACAACTAAACATAAACAGGAACAAAGGTAGACAAACAGTTAGCTGAACGGATTTGAAATGGTCACTAGAGACCAAGGGACTAAATACGTGAGATATGAATACATAGCCAGTACAGCTCCAGTGTCTAGGAAGTACATGTTACGCCGAGCGCTCCGGGTCCCCGCTCCTCCCCGGAGCGCTCGCTACACTCTCCCCGCTGCAGCGCTCCGGTCAGATCCACTGACCCGGGGCGCTGCGATTCCGCTTCCAGCCGGGATGCGATTCGCGATGCGGGTAGCGCCCGCTCGCGATGCGCACCCCGGCTCCCGTACCTGACTCGCTCTCCCTCGGTCCTGTCCCGGCGCGCGCGGCCCCGCTCCCTAGGGCGCGCGCGCGCCGGGTCTTTGCGATTTAAAGGGCCACTGCGCCGCTGATTGGCGCAGTGATTCCAATTAGTGTCTTCACCTGTGCACTTCCCTATATCACCTCACTTCCCCTGCACTTCCTTGCCGGATCTTGTTGCCATCGTGCCAGTGAAAGCGTTTCCTTGTATGTTCCTAGCCTGTGTTCCAGACCTCCTGCCGTTGCCCCTGACTACGATCCTTGCTGCCTGCCCCGACCTTCTGCTACGTCCGACCTTGCTTCTGTCTACTCCCTTGTACCGCGCCTATCTTCAGCAGCCAGAGAGGTGAGCCGTTGCTAGTGGATACGACCTGGTCACTACCGCCGCAGCAAGACCATCCCGCTTTGCGGCGGGCTCTGGTGAAAACCAGTAGTGACTTAGAACCGATCCACTAGCACGGTCCACGCCAATCCCTCTCTGGCACAGAGGATCCACTACCTGCCAGCCGGCATCGTGACAGTACAGATAGTTAAGAAGGTTATTAAATCAGGGAAGTGTGGTCCCAGATCATATCATGCTGAGTCAACCTATCTCTGCCAATTGCCCAAATTCTTTCCAAATTACAAGTGTGATGTACGAGAGATACGAGTTCTGACGATTCTGGTACAGTATTCTGCTTCCAATAAAGTGTAAGAACCAATTTAGCTAGTACTAAAATTTTGCACACTAGGGGACATTCTGCATGTAATAGTAGATCCAACAGTAGTAGTGCCAGTTGAGGCGTGAGTGTCAGAGGAAGAGTGGAAATAGAATTAAGCAGCTTCCCCACCTCTCTCCAGTACCTAGTGACTCGGGGCAGGACCACAACAAGTGCAGCAGTGTCCCCTATTCTGAACAGCCCCTCCAGCACAAATTAGATGTGACTGTGGTTTAGTCTCTATGGTAGGTAAAAGGACCTTTGGAGGTTCTGGGTCATGTGATACCCACAATACCTTGTAAAGCTGATTGACAGATGGTGGCGACCAATCCTAAAACGGTCAGCCCCTGCCCATATAAGGGAGCTGCAGCCAATAGACGCTCTCTTTTCTTCTTGTTCCTGCGCTGCGAAGCAAGCAGCATCTCTTTGCTCTTGGGTTGCTGACACTTCATGAGGACAGACCTCCGCAACTTACAACGACTTCTAGTAGGCCAAAGCCTGCCGGCCTCGGCTCAACAGTGAGTTCTTACAATCTTCCCCACTACTTCTAGCAAGGACCCTGGACCTAAACATAACCCTAAATCCAGCGGATCTGTGCATACTAAATCCTACTAAGCTAAAGATCTTACAAAAGTCCCAACCATACGTCAATCTCAGCTAAGCTGTACATAGATTCTGTTATAAAGTCTGTTCATGATATCCCATGTTACAGAAAATCTTCAGTAAAGTTTCCGAAAGTTTTCAGCAAAGCTCTGGTTGTGGACAATGCATTCATTCTACATCTCCCTATCGCTTTTGGGAAGGGTTGCGATAGGCCATGCATCACAGTATTAACCCTCAGAGTTAATTATACCCGTGATATACCACACAGCAACACCCCAACTGCCATACACCCCCCCCAAGGCACCACAGATTATATAAGTAACGAAATGTGGCTCACTTGAGATCCAATTTTTTGCTTATTGCTTATGTTATATGCTCGCAGCGTCCGGAAGTTCATTACTCTGAACGCTGTGTGCGGGCTTCCGTGTTCGTGGTCGCCGGGTGTGACGTCACGCCCGCCCCCTCTACCAAAGTCTATGAGAAGGGGGCGTGACAGCGGTCACGCCCCCTTCCCATAGACTTTTGTTGAGGGGGCGGGCTTGACGTCACGAGGGGCCGCGCGTGACGTCACGCCCGGCGGCCGCGAACACGGAAGCCCGCACACAGCATTCGGAGTAATGAACTTCTGGACGCTGCGAGCAGAGCTCCGAAAGGCAGGGCAGCGCACAACCCCTTTAAGTGAATTTATGGTACTTTATTGACCCATGTCAGATGCAACGTTTCGAGGGTGCTTGATAAAGACGGTGTGATACCGTCAAAACGTTGCATCTGACATGGGTCAATAAAGTAACACTGAAGTTCATTAAAATGTGTATATATATATATATATATATATATATATATATATATATACACACATGCATGTGTGTTTGTGCTTTTTTGGGGGGTGGGGACAGCATTTCATTCTTGGACCCGGGCAGCACAATACTATCTACCTAATGGGTAGCCCTACCTGATAGGGGAATATGTCTATCAGGGGCCCTTTCTACGTACTGGGGATCCCTATCTGCCTACCTGATAGGGGTAGCGTTAATAGAAGCCATACTCTTCAATACCTCACAGCTGCGGCACTGACGCTCTCGGTCCTCACTCATCTCCACTACTTATGTATCCTCCCAACGGGAACTGCCTGCTCAGCCAATCACTGGCCACACCTGTGTCCTGCCTCAGGTAGTGATTGGTTGATCAGGTACTAGTGTGGTCTCTACAATATCACTCTGTGGAGCACAAAAGGGGGTATTTTTATACTGTGTGGGACATTATTACCAGTTGGGGCTTTATGCATGGGAAATTTGTGTAGGTTGTGAAACGGATCGGAAGGTACAGGAAAAATGTGCAGCCTAAAATGTTTGTTTGGCGGATTCTGCAAAGACAACTGGTGGCTGAAAGAAATCAGCATGACAGTCTGGGCCGGTTGGAAATGAAAAGGGAAAGTAAACAAATATAGGTATATATCTTTATATGATCCTGTATATAATCACTTATATGGTATACAGATCCTGTGTACAGCTGTTATCTACCGCTATATGGGCACTGTATAGGGGAATACTGGACTGT
Organism: Hyla sarda; assembly: GCF_029499605.1. Taxonomy (NCBI): domain Eukaryota; kingdom Metazoa; phylum Chordata; class Amphibia; order Anura; family Hylidae; genus Hyla; species Hyla sarda. Next base: position 189,493,303 of record NC_079195.1, on the reverse strand, counting down.
ATATTTAGTGGTTTTATTTGGTACAGTATGGTGGTATTATCCAGTTATTGTGTGTTAGTACTGTACGTTTCTTCCTTGCATACTGGTATTATTGGCTATGGAAAATGATCTTATCTATGTTAACATGTTTTATATATATATATATATATATATATATATATATATATATATATATATATTTGAATAGAGTCTCGCAGGGACCCTTGCTTTATTTGGTCCGGGGGCCCTGACTGTTGTCAGTCCGCCCCTGCCTTGAACTACACCAGTGTTAGTTTAGGGACCCTTTCTATTTAAGTGGCCTTGACGTGGCGAGTGGGTTTGCACATTTTTATCAAAAGGTACAGTAACAACCTGTTAGTTTTTGAAATTATATCATACTACAAGTTGTGGATGTGCAGCCATGTTCTGTTTCTCTATTTGAGTTGAATAATCTAATTAAATGAAAACTGTCAGCCTGATCACCCACACTAAACCCAATACACTGGGTTATAGCGTGGGTGACCAGGCGTCCACGGAGGGTTCACCTACTAAAATCGGTCCAGAGGCTTCTGCAATATGGGCTTCAGAAGATCTTTGGCTATATTCAGTCGATTGCAAGAAGGAGGCGAGGCCCCTCCGGCCGCTGCCCCTGCCTCTGTCCATCTCCTTACACAGCTGCCCCCTTAATTAACATATTTATTTCCACGATTCCACGTCCTAGTGACATGAAGAGATATATATATATATATATATATATATATATATATATATGTATATATATAGATATAGTGGGGCAAAAAAGTATTTAGTCAGCCACCAATTGTGCAAGTTCTCCCACTTAAAAAGATGAGAGAGGCCTGTAATTCATAGGTATACCTCAACTATGAGAGACATAAATTTTAAAGAATTGATTTGCAAATGATGGTGGAAAATAAGTATTTGGTCACCTACAAAGAAGCAAGATTTCTGGTTCTCACAGAGCTGTAACTTCTTCTTTAAGAGTCTCCTCTGTCCTCCACTCAATACCTGTAATAATGGCACCTGTTTTAACTTGTTATCAGTATAAAAGACACCTGTCCACAACCTCAAACAGTCACACTCCAAACTCCACTATGGCCAAGACCAAAGAGCTGTCGAAGGACACCAGAAACAAAATTGTAGACCTGCACAAGGCTGGGAAGGCTGAATCTGCAATAGGCAAGCAGCTTGGTGTTAAGAAATCAACTGTGGGAGCAATTATTAGAAAATGGAAGACATACAAGGTCACTGATTAATCTCCCTCAATCTGAGGCTCCACGCAAGATCACACCCTGTGGTGTCAAAATGATCACAAGAACGGTGAGCAAAAATCCCAGAACTACACCTAGACATAGTGAATGACCTGCAGAGAGCTGGGACCAAAGTAACAAAGGCTACCATCCGTAACACACTATGCCGCCAGGGACTCAAATCATGTAAAGCCAGACGTGTCCCCTGCTTAAGCCAGTACATGTCCGGGCCTGTCTGAAGTTTGCTAGAGAGCATTTGGATGATCCAGAAGAGGATTGAGAGAATGTCATATGGTCATATGAAACCAAAGTAGAACTTTTTGGTAAAAACTCAATTTGTCGTGTTTGTAGGAGAAAGAATGCTGAGATGCATCCAAAGAACACCATACCTACTGTGAAGCATGGGGGTGGAAGCATCATGCTTTGGGGCTGTTTTTCATCAAAGGGACCAGTACGACTGATTTGTGTAAAGGAAAGAATGAATTTATCGTGAGATTGCATATAATCCTCAAAGCCTCAATCCTTTAGAAAACCTTTGGAGGGAGTTGAAAGTCCGTGTTGCCCAGTGACAGCCCATAAACATCACTGCTCTAGAGGAGATCTGCATGGAGGAATGGGCCAAAATACCAGCAACAGTGTGTGAAAACCTTGTGAAGACTTACAGAAAACATTTGACCTCTGTCATTGCCAACAAAGGGTATATAACAAAGTGTTGTAATTAACTTTTGTTATTGACCAAATACTTATTTTTCCACCATAATTTGCAAATTAATTCTTTGAAAATGAGACAATGTGATTTTATGGATTTTTTTTTCTCATTCGGTCTCTCATAGTTGAGGTATACCTGTGATGAAAATTACAGGCCTCTCTCATCTTTTTAAGTGGGAGAACTTACACAATTGGTGGCTGTCTAAATACTTTTTTGCCACACTGTATGTATGTGCTGTGATCATAAAAACACATATAATAAAGGCACAATGAGTGAAGTAAAGAAACTGTATATATATTTGACTTGTCCCACTAAAACAACAAGCACACATAGAGTATACACAAACATTTTTCATTAAATTTTCTATTACTGTGCCGAAGTAGAAAAAAAACTAATTAAATTTGGTATCAACTTAATTGTCCTGTCCTACACAAAAAAGTATGTGTAGGACGGGACAATGCTGCACAATGAATGGCTACTAATGGCTAAGTCACAAAGGTACATTGGAACAACTGAAAAATATAAGTCATGCCCCCCACCCAACAAAAAACAATACAAAATAAAAAGCGTGTATGGCCGCGTGACTGGAACTATGGCTTGGTTCACATCATGTTTTGGTTCGTCATGGTTGATGTTCTGTACATCATGATACCTTTAAAAATATATCTGTAGACCAAACTTATTTATGTGTGACTACAATAAATCAAGCAAATCTCCCAAGAATTATTTTGGGCATGGTTCAATGAATCTGACTCAGCAGTGCTTCGATTGACCTGTGATTGCCCTAGAAAAGTATGTATATGAGGAGGAACCCTTGTCAAAGGCAGGAGTCCCTGCTTCTATACAGTACAGTAAATGTCTGTAAGTTAAGATCTAACAAAATTTGAACCTAATTAAATTTAATCTTTTTTCATTCATTTTAGTATCTGTCACCAAACTAAACTTTTAATATATTCTTCCTTATGTTATTATAAGACACTTTGCTATGTACTTGCAAAATTGCGAACCTTTATACGTTTTTAATGTGATTGGAAAAACAGCCACTAGTTGGCTCTGTTCTGTTCCCTGCCTCAAGTCAAACAGTTATTTTGGTCTCCTCGCGACCTGGCAGGAGACCAAACTCAGGAAGTGCGTGCGGGGGATGGCAAGGCACAACTCTCCCAGGCTTCAATGACTCGCGCCTTCTGGGGAACGCCGACTTTCTCCTGCTGGAAGCTTGCACAATGTGAGCAAAAGAGAAAGGTATGATACAGAGCTTTTTAAAGCAGGGGTTTTAAGAGTAGTTAGAAAATATCATCTGAGTTAGTTTAGAAAATATGGTTTGATGACAGGTACTCTTTAAATGATTTGCTCATACAGGAGAAGTTAAGTCCCTACTGATGTACCCTGAACAGCCTGGAGGTAAGAGGAGACTATGTTTGGTTTCATAACTCATGGTTTAATTTGTGGGTTGTATTTTGCAGGGATGATTCACTGTAACCCGCTTTACCTTAGCCAACTCCAACCAAACTTTAAAAATCCGAAATTACCAGTAGGGAAAGGTTGTAGCTTGTAGATGAAATATCCAGCCAACTCATTTTATCGAACAAGGTGAAGGCTAAAATGATTATTGTTTTCTTTTCTTATTCTTGGTTACAGTATTTCTCTATAACTGTGCTCACACACAATAGTTGTGGTCCATTTGCCATGTTACCCCCCCCCCCCCCCTTTTTTATGTTAAAATGGGTCTTATAAAAAGTACTGTATATACTCGAGTATAAGCCGAGTTTTTCAGCACGATTTTTCGTGCTGAAAACACCCCCCTCGGCTTATACTCAAGTGAACTCTCCGCCCTCAGTGGTCATCAACCTGCGGACCTCCAGATGTTTCAAAACTACAACTCCCAGCAAGCCCGGGCAGCCATTGGCTGTCCGAGCTTGCTGGGAGTTGTAGTTTTGAAACCTCTGGAGGTCCGCAGGTTGAAGACCACTGCGGCCTTCGATATCATCCAGCCCCCCCCTCTCACCCCCTTTAGTTCTGTACTCACCTCCGCTCGGTGGGACGTTAGGGTGCGCTGGTCCGGTGCTGCAGGACTGTCCGGTGGGGAGGCCGTCCGGTGGGATAGTGGTTCCGGGCTGCCATCTTCACCGGGAGGCCTCTTCTCCGTGCTTCGGGCCCGGCCCCGGAATAGTCACAGAGGGACGTTCACGATGACGCAGAGGGACGTTCATTAGCAACGTCCCTCTGCGTCATCGTCAAGGCAACGCCTCTATTCCGGGCCCGAAGCACGGAGAAGAGGCCCCCCGGTATAGATGGCAGCCCTGAACCACTATCCCACTGGACGACCTCCCCATTGGACAGTCCTGCAGCACCGGACCAGCGCACCCTAACGTCCCGCCGAGCGGAGGTGAGTACAAAACTAAAGGGGTGAGAGGGGGGGGGGGGGGGGCTGGATGATGTCGAAGGCCGCAGTGGTCTTCAACCTGCGGACCTCCAGAGGTTTCAAAACTACAACTCCCAGCAAGCCCGGACAGCCGATGGCTGCCCGGGCTTGCTGGGAGTTGTAGTTTTGAAACTTCTGGAGGTCCTCAGGTTGAAGACCACTGTATCAGACATTGACAAGCGGTGATGATGAAGGGGGGGGGGACTGATGACATGTGGTGATGATGACAAGGGGATGATGAAGGGGGGGTGGGATAATGACAAGGGGATGATGAAGAGGGGGTGTGGGATGATGACAAGGGGATGATGAAGGGGGGTGTGGGATGATGACAAGGGGATGATGACAGGCGGTGATGATGAAGGGGGGATGATGACAGGCAGTGATGATGAAGGGGGGATGATGACAGGGTGATGATGATGAGGGTGTTAATGACGGGGGTCTGGATGATGACAGGGGGGATGATGTATTTCCCACCCTAGGCTTATACTCGAGTCAATAACTTTTTCATGAGATTTTGGGGTGAAAATAGGGGCCTCGGCTTATATTCGGGTCGGCTTATACTCGAGTATATACGGTAGATTAAAAAGTCAATGAAATGCCCTTGGTTCATCATTGATGTATGAACCCCACCTTAGTAAGATAGTCCTGCCTGCAGTCTATTGGCCAGATAAGTAGTATTGAAAACATGAAAAATATCTTTACTGATATAACTGTGTGTTTTTATTTTATTTATTAATTTATGTTATATTGTTTGCATAATAACCGGCGCATGAAGTCCCTAATTGCTACCAAGCTGTGAAATGAATTCTCTCTTGCGGAAATGACAATGAAACTAAAGGGAAGTGTAGCAGAACAAATTGACAAATATCACATCACAACAATATGGAGGATAATAAGGAAAACATTTTATCCTACATGTGACCATAAATTCTATACTGATAGAATTTTTGTGGTAATGGGAAAACATAATGGAAAGCTTAGTTGAATAACACAGCCTGCAGATTCCGGCTTTCATTAGGATAAATACCCCAGCTACCGCTGCCATGTCCGACCTATCCTCGCATGCTCTGGACACAGATGGCCACAGATAAAGGTTTTGGTGCCAGAAGGAGATTTGTTATTTCACAGCTTGTGGCCTAAAATCTCTTCCTATTAACCCGTTCAATTATTTAGGATTTTATTGCAGCTATTAGTGGACCTGTATCTGTTACTAAGTGGTGACATGATTTTGTAATGCACTATAAAAAAAAAAAAAAAAAAAAAAAAATTTGGGGTATGTTCACACGTACGCAGATTTGATGCGCAGGATTTGATGCACAGGATTTTCTGCTGCAGATTTCAATGTAAACTAAATGACTGAGCATAGCTTCTGATCTGCAGTTACAAATCCTGGGCATCAAATCTGCTCAGGATCCTGTACGTGTGAACGTACCCTTAAGCTTTATTTCATCACTAGTTGCTTGACACATCGAGTTAAATGATTTATTGGTTTGACATGTCCTTGTGCTTCTCTGTGGCTAGTGAATTCTGGGCAAGGAAAAATTTAATTTTGATGTATTCTCTATAAAAATTCAATAAAACATTCTTCAGCTAACCAGATGGGCACACTTCTGACAGGTCATTAATACACCATCAAGGTGCAGAGCCAAAAAGAAGGCTGGCTCCTCTGCCCTGCGAGTGCTCTCCACCTAATCATCTCATTGCCACTTTATACCAGCGTCTCCCCTGAGCAATGGAGCATTGAACAATTAAGATAAAATACTCTGATCTGTCAACATCCTCTGCACATAAACCCCTCAGCATAATCCTGTGCATGAATTTGTAGGCACCGATCAATCCCATCGGCTTTGCAGCTTTTGCAGTAACTACACACCAGAGACTGACATTTCGTACTTTGCATAATCATTGTCCGTACAATGTCAATGTTAGATCAAAGATCGCGGTGATGACTCTGTACAGGGTCAAGGTCTCCAGTGGTTGCTTTTGCTAATACAAATGGCTTTTTACCCCTCTCCGTGTACTTTTTTGTTTCCTCCTGATATAGACACTGCAGTATATGATAATGTTAGGATGGCATGGAGCGAATACCGCAGAGCATCCTTTCATGTGTGCATTGTTAGAGATGGAACAGGTCCTTGTCAGCCTTGTTTCTCATTGTGCTGCTGTCTGGGAGAAACAGGTCTTATTGATGGTGTAGGCTATCTTATGCAGTATATAGATGATTATTCTATAATACACAATGCATATTAACCCACATAACATGCACAGCGGGGGATCAGGATGTTTCCTTCTATGCAGAAAATTACAAAACATTGGAGACTGCTAAGCAGGGTCCCATTGATAATCCCCCCTCCCTCCCCGCATGACATTAACTAGTGCTGATGTATAATCACTGTTCGCTTCATTTGCCATATACACCATAATTTTCATTGATTGCTGTTTCTTTATTCATTTTGCAAGCAAACTGTGGGTTCAGGGAGTTTATGGAGGAGGTGACGAGGGAGATATATTGTAATGTGAACAATATCAACAATGTGAAGGATGGGACAACACAGGAGGGGAGAAGTGAGTGGGGTCTCTCAAAAATTATGATGATTCTTACCCCAGATTAGACCCACATGGCCGTGGTAGTTTTTCTGTTTCTTGGCCCCCCAATGCAGAATCCATATCATCGGTAGAACGTTCCGGACAGCTCAAGCTGAGAGAACGAAGCTTGGTGCTTTGATGCATTATCCAGAGAGTATAGACCCCCACCTGATAAATAATCCACCCTACACCAAGCCTCCTGCCCTTGTTTGTGTGATGGCTCAATCCCAGCCCCGGTAATCCACCCAAGGCGTCTGTTCAGGCAATGGAACACATGTTTTGATAGCTGACTCAATATACTACCATAACCCTTGTCATCCCTTGTATTGACTGATGCTGAGAACTATTCTGCCTGCATGGGTACCAAAACACTAATAGTCACATGATGTCTGTTCTACGCATAACCTCTCCGCCTCCTATACCCCTTTTAACCACGCTCATACAGTCCCAACCTCTGCAGTAAATGATGGAGCTCAGGAAAAGATCTAAGGATTATTAACTCTCTCAGCGCTCAGCAAGGAGGCAGCCGTGAAGCTGCATGACTTCAAATGATCATTGCAGACCTACATAGAAAGTCGTGTTAACAGGTTCAAACGAAGAAAAAATAGGATCGGATTGGAATCAGGCAAAACAGCTTGAGTCCTGAGTATTGAATAGAACATAGGTGTCAGAAGAACAATAAACGCAGTTTATACCTTTGATGTGATTCCACAGCCTTACCGTGCTCCCTCTGCTCTGTTGCATGAAGAATGAAGATTATAATAAATTTGCATGCATTTAGAATGTAGAGAAATGGGAAAGCAGTCATTCTGGATGTGTAGAAACGCAAAGGAAACTAAAAAAAAAAAAAAGGCAACTACTTATTGCTCCTGGACAAACACATTAGTTGCATAAAAAAAAGCATTGTAATTATTATGGAGCCTGAGAAGCTGGGGTCAGCGGAGGTTGGCCATAGACTGCTCACCCATGGGCAATGTGATCAACTATATTGGAAACTCGCATGTGTAGTATGTGTAGCTCACCTAGGATAGAGATAGTACTTGAGGTTAACGGTGTTGCCTTCACCCAAAAAGGCCTATAGCTAGAAAGTACTGGTACTTATAAATATTTCATATTTATATTACATATACTTTCTATATTGGAAACTCATCCTTCCACCAGGGGCGTAGTTATAAGGGGTATAGAGGAAGCATTTGCACCCTGGCCTTGGGTTGTAAGGGGCCACAAAGGTCATTCTGCCTAATTAAGAACTGGAGGAGAAGGGTAGTGGTGGCTTTACCATAATGACAAATAGTTCCCCCTAGAGCTGTCTTAAATGGACTCTGGGCAAAATTTTATGTGGGCCCCAACCCCACCTCATCAGCGGTTCCTTAATGTCTCAGACATCTAGCATGGGGTGGTGGTTGTCTGCCAAGAAGAGTAAGGGACACACCGGCTGCAACATTACTAGCCTTCTAGTAGACATGCCTGCTTGCAGCACGTCTGCTACCATTACCCATTGCAGCTTTAAAGTAGTGGCCGCACCGACAGCAGTGTCATTTTACTGGATGTAACTGGACAAATACTGCATGCCACATTTTTTTATCTGGTTATTTGAATGTATTCTAAGACACAAGCCCTGAATGAAGTTTAGCCTTATGGTGTCAGAAGAATCAACCTGTACTAAATAAATAGCTTCTAACAGTGTTTTCCAAAATGTGAGTTCCTAGCTGGTGCAAAACTACAACTCTCATCATGATCTGAAAACCAAAAGCAGTCAGAGAATAATGGGAGTTGTAGTATAGCAACAGCTGGAGACCCACAGGTTGGGGAACATTGGCTTATAGGAACTGCCTCTCAGCATGTAAACAAGGTCCACAGCAGCAGTGGAGGGATTCAGTTGCTTGTTTTCTTCAGTGTAAAAGAGAAAGAAAAAGAAATTCACTGCAATAAGTAGCACACCAAAAAATCATACTCTAAGAATTTTTATTATGCTCAAAAATTTAATAGCAGAACAGTGCACACACGTTACTCAGTACAAAAGGGATTTAAAAACATCTAAAAAACTGACTCAAAAGAGCCAGTGCACAACCTAGGAAAGGGGCCATGAACCCCCTCACCTAAAGACACCCATCCTCAATACACAATAATATAATGTAAAATAGCCTCCACAGTACTGGAGCCTGACAGTCCACTTGCTCAATTAAATAATAAAGAATGCACAATGAAAGTTATAATTTGTGTTCGTTAGAAACACTATAATCTCGATACTTGCGCAGTATGGACAAGAAGCAAGCGTCCCAGACCGGAGAGAGGCAATATGGAATCCACAATGCAAAGACAGAGGACGGGGTCACAAAACACCCCACGCGTTCCGTCGCCTAAATGGCAACTTCCTCAAGGGTGTTGTGCCATCAAAGAAATACAACATTTATATACTGAGTAATCAATTGGCCATACCTTTCAGATGGGAGATGTTTGGTAATCTGTGCACGCCAAGGCCACTTCCGGCCTTGCACGTCACTTCCATGTGTCCGTGCATGTCAGTCTACGCCCAGCTGGAACACAGAGTGACACGCACTACATCATATGCACTGCGCGCAATGCGCGCCAGTCGGCGCCCAGCCGGAACACAGAGTGGCACGCATGAAATCCCACCCACTGGGACGTGAGCGCATGCGCCGCGAACCCACCACCGTGACAGCTGGTGCCCCAATGGAGCGCAGGCTGACACGCATCATGGAAAGCGGCGCAAGCGCCCCAGATTACTTTAGCACACAGAGCATATAGAATATAACAATGTACAAATCACTAAAGGACCTGCCGGCAGAGTAAGGGATTGGATGACCCCTGTATTTAATGTTCCCTTATTTGTTTTTCATTATGCCATATCTTATCTTTTCTATAGGACACGATAGCAGACAGAACCTATTTTTACTTAACTCTATTTCTATTGTTTTATCTAATTCTATATTATTTTTTTGTATTTTTTAATGTTTTATATTCTAATTCCATTTTTTATGTATATTTTACGTATATTTTTATATATATTTTGGATTTATGTTTTTATATATTAGTTTTTATTATTCTTTAATATTTTTTTATATTATTATTTTTTTATTATTATTATTTTTTATTATTATATTATTTTTTTGTTTTGTTTATTATTATTTTTTTTATTATTATATTATTTTTTTGTTTTGTTATATTTTATGTTTCTGTTTTCTTCAGTACACACATTTGTCCTTCCTGACCTCTGTCTCCTTCCTACAACTAAAGATCACAGAAACTGTCAGGACTTAGGGAATCAGCAACATCTCGCAGTTTCCTACAATTTCACATAAAACTTTAGATCACCAACACCAACTCTAGGCAGAGGGAGAAGGAAGACACATGTACTCAGTAGACATATACATACAGATATACGTATACATATATATATATATATATATATATATATATATATATATATATACGTATATTTGCATCTATTACACCATAGCTGTATAGCTCTCCATGTTTTATCTGCATGTTCATGTTTCACCTATATCCTTGTGCTGGCAGTGTGCTGCTGCATTCTTTTGTTGCTGTATAAATATATATATATATATATATATATATATATATATACTGAGGAGAAAAAAGTAACTTATCACCAATCCACAGGATAGGGAGAAGTGTCAGATTATGGGGGGTCAGACTACTAATTCCCCTATGTGATCTCCTGAACAGCGCCCAGCTCACTAAGTGGAGCACTTGATTATCTTCTCCCATAGAAAATGAATGGTCTTCTTGTCGACCCCAAAACGCGTTCCTATCAGAGAGTCAGAACCCGTTCAGAAGATCTAACCCTGTGGATAGGGGATAAGTTACTTTTCGCTGCAATAACCCTTTAAATATTTTTTTTTTTTTTTTTTACAAAGTAGAAAAAAACATGGCTCCTGTAGCAATTTTTTTATTACTATAATTGAAGGGAATTTGGTACCTAGAATTGTTTTTTACTTATTAGAAGCAGAACGTAAAACATGTTCTTTTTTCAAATTTGTGTCTACTATTAATTTAATATTTTTTTTTACCATTTATTTATAATACATTAGTATGGGGGCAGCCATCTTCTCTGAGCAGAATTTAACCCCTTAAGGACCCGGGCTTTTTCCGTTTTTTCATTTTCAATTTTTCCTCCTTAACTTTAAAAAATCATAACTCTTTAAAATTTTCACCTAAAATTCTATATGATGGCTTTGTAATGACATTAGTCATTTTACCCAAAAATCTACGGTGAAACGGGAAAAAAAATCAATGTGCGACAAAATTGATGAAAAAACACTATTTTGTAAGATTTGGGGGGCTTCCATTTTTACGCAGTACATTTTTCAGCAAAAATGATACCTTATCTTTATTCTATAGGTCTATACAGTTAAAATTATACCCTACTTGTATAGATTAGATTTTGTATCACTTCCGAAAAAAATCATGAATACATGCAGGAAAATTTATACGTTTAAAATGGTCATCTTCTGACCCCTATAACTTTTTTATTTTTCTGTGTTCCGAGTGCTATGAGGGCTCATTTTTTGCACCGTGATCTGAAGTTTGTGGTACCATTTTTGTTCTGATCAGACTTTTTGATCACTTTTTATTCAAAAATGCGCTATTTTGGACTTTGGAATATTTTTGCGCATACGCCATTGAATGTGCAGTTTAAAAAGCTGTATATTTTTATAATTCGGACATTTCCGCACGCGGCGATATCACATATGTTTATTTTTATTTTTATTTACACTGTGTTTTTTTTATTCTTGGAAATGCCGGGTGATTCAAACTTTTATTAGGGGAAGGGATAATTGAAAGGGTTAATGATTTTTTTACAATTTTTAATGCAATATTATAGCTCCTATAGGGGGCTATAACATTGTATTAACTGATCTTTAACACTGATTGATTCATCTCCATAGGAATGGATCAATCAGTGTTTTCGGCGAATGAATGCTCAAGCCTGGATCTCAGGCTTGAAGCATTCAATCGGCGATCAGACTTCAGGAAGGAAGGTAAGAGACCTTCCTCCTGTGCTACAGCTGTTCAGGATGCCGCGATTATACCGCGGCGATCCCGAAGAGCTCCCTGAGCTAACTGGCACTTTTTACTTTCACTTTTAGCCGCGTGGCTCAGCTTTGAACGCGCGGCTAAAGGGTTAATAGCGTGCGGCACCGCGATCAGTGCTGCACCCTATTAGAGGCGGGTCCCGGCTTCACTATGACGCCGGGCCCGCCGCGATATGATGCGGGGTCACCGTGTGACCCCGCGTTATATCGCAGGACCGGGACCCAGGACGTACTCATACGTCCTGGGTCCTTAAGAGGTTAAAGAAGGCATTTACAGAAAGCCTAACGGACAGAGAGGCTCACTAGGGGTGTAGAACACTTTGCCTTGTCCTAACACGCATAGGGAGTGTGCTGTGTTAGTGAAATAATACTGTTATTCAGTATAACATGCAGATAACAGGCATCGCTATTAGAATCATGGCCGCAGAGCGTCTGGATGTGGCAGACTTTTTATGTAATTTTTATTTTATTTAATTTGAATTTATTAAAATTTTTAGATTACCCATTCTGGTGAGCATCGAGCTGGCGGTCCTCTGCCAGGCGAGATACCACCTGTTCCAGCCCCTGCCTCTCAGCGTCCCCCTGACTGTGAATGTTTCATTTAATCAGTTAAGGTTCATTGTTATCGCTCCAAGCTGTTTCATTGGATTCTTGTGATAATTCCACAGGTAATATGATGTTGACGACCATAGGGCCTCAGTCTTGAAAAGAATGCATCGATTTTTTTAAATATAAATTTAAGATTTATTTTAGATTCCCAAGTTTATTGTCCCAGCGTTTACTTTGAACTAATACTGTATGACCACAAAACCCAATATAACAAGGAGTCACATGGTGGCACAATGACACAGCCTAGAGGTGGCAACAGCATGAGGAGACCATAATCTGGCAGAATGACACAGCCTGGAATTGGCAGCAGAGAGAAGAGATCATATAGTGGCTGAATGACACAGCTTGAAGTTGGCGGCAGCATGAGGAGACCATAGGGCCTCACAATCCCTAAGATGAAAAGATGAATATTTTAATTGAAGATTTATGTGTAGCTAGTGCTACCAAATTTTTTTTAGGTAATGTCCCAGGTCCATCAGCATGAGTAAACCATATAGTGGCTGAATGACACAGCCTGGAGGTGGCTGAAGCATGAGGAGACCATATAATGGCTGAATGACACAGCCTGGAGGAGATGGAAGCATGATTAGACCATATAGCAGCTGAATGGCACAGCCTGAACATGGCAACAGCATGGGTAGAACATATAGTGGCTGAATGGCACATCCTGGAGTTGGAGGCAGATGAGGAGACCATATAGTGGCTGAATGGCACAGCCTGAAGTTGGTGACAGCATGAATAGAACATATAGTGGCTGGATCACAAAGTGTGGAGGTGGCGGCAGCATGAGAAGACATATAGTGGCTGAATGGCACAGCCTTGAGTTGGCAGCAGCATGAGGAGAACATATAGTGTGAATGGCACAGCCTGGAGTTGGCGGCAGCACGAGGAGAACATATAGTGGCTGAATGGCACAGCCTGGATTGGCGGCAGCATAAGTAGAACATATGGTGGCTGAATGACACAGCGTGGAGTTGGCAGCAGCATGTGGAGAACATAAAGTAGCTGAATGGCACAGCCTGGAGTTGGTGGCAGCATTAGGAGACTATATGGTGGCAGAATGAGACAGCCTGGATGTGGCAGCAGCAGCATCAGGAGTCCTGAAAGTGACCCGATGACAGAGTCATGCGGTGGATGGCAATACCAGTACCCGGTTACGAAGTTGGTTGAAAAATGGTCTGATGCAGAGGAATGTATTTAACTGTGGAGCAGCGCCTTAAATCTGTTTGGCACTATCCATATTTGGGAAGTGTCGGTGTGGCACCATGGTCCTTCTACTCTGATGCATCAGGCATTGGTGGGCGGAAATCCTGGCTTATCCATGCCTGATTCATCCTCACAAAAGTCAGTCTCTCCACATTTTTTGTGGACTGACAAGTTCTCCTTAGGGTAACTATGGCCCCTGCAGCACTAAACACCTGCTCTGATGGCACATTACTGGGCAGGCAGGACAGCTTTTCCAGGGCAAACTCTGCCAGTTGTAACCACAAATCAAGTTTGGCTGCCCAGAAGCCAAGTGGATCTCCATGGTGTATTGGCATGGGCCTGTCAAGGTATGCCACCACCTGCTGGTTCAGGTCCTGCTCCAGGTGTACCTGCTGTTGATGAGTTGCTTCACTATGTGGGTGAAGAAAGCTACTCATCAGCAACTGTAGACTCAGGCTGCTGCTGATTGAGCCGGTACTGCTCCTACCACCCCACCCCTCCCCAGCAGCCATGGCAGTGGAAGGTGAGCGCAGAGGGCCCCCTGAGTCAGACCTTTGAGAGGATGGACGATGGCGGTGATAGGCATCGGCCAACTGACCACGTAGGATGTCTCTGTAGTACGTCAGTTTGTCCTCCCTCTCAGTGGGTGTCAAAAAGGCCCCCATTTTGTGCCGGAAGCAAGGATCCAGTAAGGTGGAGAGCCAGAAGTCATCCCGCTGCCGAATGGTGACAATTCGGCGCTCACAAGGCAAGCAACTGAGAATGCATTGTGCCATTTCTGCAAGTGACTCGGAGGGACTCACTGCCTCCATCTCCACTGCATACTGCCACGGTGTGTCTGTATCCTCTGTCTCGCCTTCCTCATCACCCTCTAGCTCCTCTGGCTGCTCCTGCTCCTCCTCTTCTGTCAGATGACTAAAAGAAACGCCCATTTCGCGAAACCTAAACTTTGCTCCACTGTGCCCCTCCCCTCCTCCTCCTCCTCCAGTTCAGCCCCCACATGGTTCATTTGGCCTTGAGATGTAGGTGCCACATCTCCAGTGCCCTGACCAGCCATCGTTTCCAGCACGTGTTGTAGGAAATTAAGCAGTGCAATGACGTCGTTCACCACGTAATCCTGGCGACTGACTAATAATGTAGCTTCCTCAAAGGGCCTGAGCAAACGGCAGGTGTCACGTATGAGCTGCAACTGGTTGACATTGAAGTTACACAGGGGAGTACTCCTATCTGCTTGGATCATCCAGAAATTGATGATGGCTTTTCTCTATTCGTATAGTTGGTCCAAAATATGGAGGGTGGAATTCCAACGTGTGGCGACGTCGCAAATCAGACTATGTTGGGGGATACCGTTCTGACGTTGCAGCTTAAGAAGGGTGTGCTTTGCAGTGTATGAGTGGCTGAAGTGCATGCAAAGTTTCCTTTCCATTGTTATGATGTCTTGCAAATGAGGGGAACACTTCAGGAACCGCTTGACAACCAGATTGAACACGTGTGCCATGCAGGGTGCATGGCTCAGCCTTCATTGTCGCAGTGCAGACAAGATGTTCTTCCTGTTGTCGGTCACCATGGTTGCCATTTCCATTTTTGATGGAGTAAGCCATGCTCCAATTTCTTTATGAATGACTTTTAGTAGTTCCTCCCCTGTGGGACTCCGTTCGCTAAGGCAAAACATGTGAAGAACAGCGTGGTAAAGGATGAGGAGACGGAGTTGCACACTGTCACAGGAGCAACAGCCTGAGATCATGGAGGAGGAAGCAACGTGACCTGTCCAAGTTGGTGTTGTGGCTGTGCAGGAACCACATTCACCCAGTGAGCCGTAAAGGACATGAATTGTCCCTGACCATAGTTACAGCTCCAGACGTCGGCACTGCCATGCACTTTGGTAAACACTGACAGGCTCAATGACTGGCCCACCTTCTCTTCCACAAAATTGTGCAGGGATGGTACTGCCTTCTTCACAAAGAAATGATAGCTTGGCACTCTCCACCTCGGCTCAGGACAACCATCAGTTCTCTGAAAGGTGCAGAATCCCCCACTTGGAAAGGGAGGGACTGCAGCACCAGCAACTTGGACAGGAGCATATTCAGCTTCTGCGCTGTTGGATGAGTGGGCACATACTGTTGTCTCTTGATCATGGCTTTGCCGATGGATTGCTGGTGGAATGACTGACTCAAAATAGGAGGAGCAGGAGCATCTGGAGAAAGAGGAGAAGGGTATGACACACAGCTCCCTTCGGCTGAGGTGGTGGAGACTTGGCTGGCTGAAACATAGAGTGGCATGCCACTGGGTGATGCAGCAGGCTGGACCACCACATTGGAGCCATGGTTCTCCCAGGCTGCTTTATGGTGGCGCAGCATATGTTGACGCAGGGCTGTGGTGCCAACATTGGGCCCTGGCAACTCTTCATCTTCTGCCGACATATCTTGCATGTGGCTATGTCAACCTCCTCTGGATGCTTGATGAAAAACTGCCACACCGCCGAGTAGCTGATTTTCCTACCAACAGTCTGCACTAATTGACTGCTACTGCCGCCATCTCCAGGAACCCCTGTTCCACTACCTCCCAGGAAGGTAGGCTGCCGCGAAGCAGGTGGTCTCCCCCGGGCATGTTTGGCTCCAAAATTTCCACTTCTGCAATCATGCTGACTGTCAACCATGCTACCACCTTGCTGGCTCCGCTGCGGCCTCACGGGCAACCTGCAATCCTCTTCTCCTGATGATGATGAAGCCCCTTCTGCACCCGGCTCCCAATTGTGATCGGCTTCATCATCATCAACAAGTTTCTCCACGTCATTGATGTCCTCCTCAGGTTTCTCAACAATGTCTGCTTCAGGACCCTGAACGCTGGCAACACCACCTCCCATGTCACTCTCCTCATCACTACTTGCCCCCCTAGTGGAGGAAGCAGCGGATGTCTCCTCCAATTCTTGGCCGGGCAGTAGCTGCTGACTGTCCTCTATGAGATAGTCCTCATAGAATAGAGGAGCTGAACCCACAGCATAAGATACTTCTTTAGGGGAGGGAACAGCATGAGGCAATGGGAGGACAGGGACTGCTCCCGGGCCATGCCAACTGAGGGTTGTGTCTGACAGGGGGTATGAGATGTCACTTGTGATGAAGTGGATGACCGTGTTAACCAATCAATAACGGTAGATGGGTTGCTTGTCTAGACACCACTGCCAGATTATACCGGGAGATCAGGCCTCTTGCTGCGACTCCTGCTGCCACTCGCCCCTAGTCTGCTGTGTTCTCTGCCTGCGCCTGATGAATTTAGGCCTCTGCCACTCCTCTGTGCACGTCCTGACACTTTCCTGTCTGACATATTTAGTGTGTATATGAGGGGAGTACAATATACTTCACTACGCTCAAAACATGTCTAGAACAGCAGCAGGTGTGTGCTTTTGGCTATCCTTTTACAGTTACTTGGCCCATAAGACTTTATCAGGAACAAAATAGTACAACACTTAGATGTATGTATGTTGTATGCACTTATGAGGGCAGTAGAATGCGCTCCACTACGCTTAACAGTATTTGTCTAGAACAGCAGCAGGTGTGTACTTTTGGCTGCTCTTTCACAGTATCTAGGCCCATGACAGATTAACAGGTACAAAATAGTACACTACTTAGGTGTAGGTATGTGGTATGGACTTATGAGGGTAGAAAAATACGCTACATTATGCTTGAAAAAGTATTTGAGTACAACACCAGCTGGTGAGTACTTTTGCCTGGCCTTTCACAGTATCAAGGCCCTTGACAGATTAACAGGCACAAAATAGTACACTATTTAGATGTAGGTATGTGGTATGCAATTATGAGGGCAGAAAAAATCACTACAGTATGTTTAAAAAAGTATTTTAGTACATCAGCCGGAGAGTACTTTTGCCTGGCCTTTCACAGTATCTAGGCCCTTGACAGATTAACAGGTACAAAATAGTACACTACTTAGATGTAGATATGTGGTATGCACTTATGAGGGCAGAAAAATGTGGTACAGTACACTTAAAAAAGTATTTGAGTACAACACCAGCTGGTGATTATTTTTCCTAGCCTTTCACAGTATCTAGGCCCTTGGCAGATTAACAGGTACAAAATAGTACACTACTTAGATGTAGGTATGTGATATGCACATATGAGGGCAGAAAAATGTGCTACATTACACTTAAAATGGGATTTCCGTAAAACACCATCTGATGATTACTTTTGCCTGAACTTTCACAGTATCTAGGCCCTTGAGAGTTTAACAGGTACAAAATAGTACACCACTTAGATGGAGGTATGTGGTATGCATTTATGAGGGCAGAAAAATGCATTACAGTACGCTTAACCCCTTAAGGACCCGGGGTTTTTCCATTTTTGCATTTTCATTTTTTCCTTTTTTTCGTTTTGCATACCCGCGATCCCGCGGATGTCTGCCATTAACCCCTCAGATGCCGTGATTAATACAGATCACGGCATCTGCAGCATCGCGATCACTTAACAGGATGATCTGGTCGCCCGCAGCGCTGCCGCGGCGATCCGATCATCCTGCACGGCAGACGGAGGTCCCCTCACCTGCCTCCGCTGTCTTCTGGGAGTCTTCTGCTCTGATCTGCCTTCCCGCAGACCAGAGCAGAAGATGACCGATAACCCTGATCAGTGCTATGTCCTATACATAGCACTGAACAGCATTAGCAATCAAATGGTTGCTATAAATAGTCCCCTATGGGGACTATAAGAGTGTAAAAATAAAATTAAAAAAAGTAAAAAAAAAAAAAAGTAAAAAAATTTGAATAACCCCCTCCCCAATAAAAACGTAAATTGTCCAATTTTCCCTATTTTACCCCCAAAATGTGTAAAAAAATGTATATACATATTTGGTATCTCCGTCTGCTTAAATATCCGTACTATTAAAATAAAATGTAAATGATCCCGTACGGTGAACGGCGTGAAGGTAAAAAAAAAAAAAAAAAGTCCAAAATAGCTGCTTTTTTTATAACATTTTATTCCAAAAAAAATTCATAAAAAATGTAATAAAAGTTTTGTATCAGCAAATATGGTATTAATAGAAAGTAAAGATCACGGCGCAAAAAATGAGCACTCATACCACCGCTTATACGGAAAAATGAAAAAGTTATAGGTCTTCAAAA